>NW_025423306.1:409381-548856 GCF_020497125.1 Mauremys mutica
GGGGGGGCCGGGCCGGAGACACCCCGGGTGAACACGGGAAGTTCCGGCCTCTAGGTAGGCCGGAGGGGAGGGCGGGGCCGGGGCTCTCTGGGGAGGGCGGGGCGGGGATGAGGAGTTGCGGTTTGGTGGGGGGAGGTGTTCAGGTTGAACCCAGGGACCCGCGCCTCAACCCGGGCTGGAGAGGACGGAGGTCCGCCCCGGTGCAGGCTGGGGGGTAGTTTTGTAGTTCCTGGCTGGCGTCGTTCGTCAGAAGACGGAAATTGACGGCGGGGTTGCTCTGACAAACTCACGCGCCCCATCCCGTGTTGTTGCACTCTGGGAAGCGTGTAGTTTCTCTCTCTCTCTACTCTCTCTTCAACGCGGGCCTCTATTGGGTGGAATGGGGCCCGTAACTCGTCACTTCGCCGGCCGCCCCTCCCCGCTCCCTCGTTTTGGGAGTTAGGAGAGGCGCGGCGGACAGAGCGGGGACAGTAGACTCGGCGCGTAGGGGGGGAGGCCCCCCGGTTCCCCTCGCCTTACCGAGGCTTCGCTGCCCCCACCCGGAGGGACGCGCGCTGCGGCCTGTGGGGATTCGTAAAATCCCCGCTGTGCGGCCGGGGGCGGGGGCGGTGGTGCGGTCACAGGGCGAAGAGGGCAGCGCGGAATGTGAAAGGGCCATCACTAACCCCCCCAGCTTGGCGCCTTGGGCGGCCAGCACGGGGCGGGGGGGGGGCTGAGCTGCCTGGGAGTCAGCCCCACAAGCGGACTGCCTGGGGCCGGCGGGGCCCCTCAACCCCCCCCAATACCTGCCCCCCGCAGTTGACCCTCCAAACCGCCAAACCGCCCGCCCCCGGCGATCCCCATCCCCCACCCTGTCCACTCTGCCCCGGCCTGTCCCTTTGACTCCCCTGCCCCTGCTCCTCCCCCCCATCCCTGTCCTCAGCACCCTGCCCTCCCCCCCCCAGCATCCCACCCTCCTTCTCCATCCCCCCATCCTCAGCACCGCCAACCATCCTCCTCCTCCCGCACCCACCCCCGATCATCCGTCCCTCCCCCCTCGCCCTGTCCTCAGCACCCTCCCCTCCCCCTCCCCCCAGCACCACCACCTCCGTTCCTCCCCCCATCCTCCCAGCACCACCCGGACAGCTCCATTCTCTCCTCCTCCCCCATCCCTGACCTCAGCCCCGCCCCCTCCTTCACCTCTGTAGGGCCCCGACACAGCCCCTTCAACCCCCCCAACCTGCCCCCGCTGTGACCCTTCCCTTCCCAGACCCCTGCCCCTGGCGTCCCCTCCCCCACCTTTCCGCTCTGTCACGGGCCTTCTCCCTTCGTCCCACCCCCGCGCCCTCCTCCTCCTTCACCCCCCCATCACCCCCTCGTCGTGGTGGTCCTCAGCCTCCTCCCCCCTCCAGCGCCCTGACCTCCTCCTCCCGCCCCACCCCCCGACATGCCTCCTCCCCCCTCCCCCATCCTCTAAAGCACCCACCACCCTTCCTCCTCCCTGTCCTCAAGCACCCCGACCTCCTCGCTCCTCCTCGCTGTCCATCAATCACCAACCGCCCCCCTTCCTCCTCCTTCCCCCATTCCCCATCCTCAGCACTCCTAACCTCCTCGCCCCTCTGTAGGGCCCCGACCAGCCCCTTGCAAGCTCGACCTTCAAACCTGCCCCCCGTGTCTCCCCTTCTGTTGTGACCCTCTCGCCAGCACCCTCCGTTCTCCTCCCCCCATCCTCAGCACCCCGACCCTCCTTCCTCCTCGCTCCCCCATATCCCTGTCCTCATCCCCGCCCCCTCCTCGCTGCCAAAAGGCAGCCTGCTCAGTCACAGAGACCGATGGTCACCTGCCATCCGCCCAGCCTCTAGCTGGAGCTGCTCCAGCCCCGAATTGCTGGTATCCAGCCTGGCAGGAGTTGGTGCGATGTCCTAGCGGAGTCCGTTCTTTCTCCCCGGTAGATGACGATTTTCCCCACTGCAGTTAGTTGCTCTTTCTCTGCTTCCCCATAGCCCCTCCCCAGTGATAGTGACCCCTGCTGGCCAGGATAACCGGAGTGTCCTGTAGGTGCCTTCTTGTAGGAGCAGTGACTCCTGGTGGTGAGGGGCAGCAATGCCTGGCATGTATCCCCCTAGCATTGCTGCAGCGCCCCTGGTGGCCACTGAGGGCTGTTGCCTATGTGACCCCACCCACTGCCATTGCGCCTGTGAGCGCTGGTGGGTAGGTGAGGCAGGGCCCTGTATGTATATCAGCCATTGGGGCAGTGCCTCTGCGTATCCCACTCTCGGGGACTCGTGTTGCCCAGGTGGGGCAGTCCCCTGTGTGTATTGACTCCCCCAACCCCTGCATTGGGCCAGTGACCACTGGTAGCCAGAGGAGTCAGTGCCTGAGGTGTGTTCTTCACCTCCCCCAAGGTGGCAGGGTGCCTGGGTGGCCGTGTCAGGCAGTGCCCTGGGTATCTTCCAACCCCTTTGTGGCAGTGAGCCCTGCTCCTGGTGTGTGTCACTCCCCCACTAGGGATGTGCACTGGTGGCCAAGTATGGCAGTGTCGTGTGTAGCCCCCTCTCCCCCCCACCCCCGGGTGACCAGATAGAAAGTGTGAAGAATCGGGACAGGGTGGAGGGTAATAGGCACCTACATAAGAAAAAGCCCCGAATATTGGGACTGCTCCTATAAAATCGGGACATCTGGTCACCCTGTCCCCTCTACCCTGTGCCAGGTATGGCAGGCACTGATCCCTGGCATCCCCGTGGGGCAATACCCTCTGTATATCCCCCAATTGGGGCAGTGTCCCCTGCTCATCAGGTGGGGCAGTGCCCTGATGCAGTTTTTCTCACCCCAGTGGATATTGCAGCCCTTAGTATAGAGGTTTGTTCTTTAAAACATGGGGTCAGTCTCCTGTGGGGTTGGGCCACAGGGGAGCCCCATGCCCCTTCCTGTGCTTCTAACCCTGCACTGTTCACCCTGCGTCCTCCCCCACACCCCTAACCCTGTGCCCCCCCTACTGGCACCCCTAACCCTCTGCACCCCTAACCCGGTGCGCCCCCCTGCACTCCCTCCAGCACCCCTAACCCCAACATCCCCAACCACTGGCACCCCTAACCCTGCACCCCCTCCAGCACCCCTACGTCCCTCACCCCTAACCCTGTGCCCCCTGAACCCTAAACCTGTGACCTCTGGCACCCCTACACCCCAACCCTGCGCCCCCCTCCTGCACCCCTCACCCTGCCTCCGTAACCCCTGTGCCCCCTCCTGTCCCCCTAATCCCTGCGCCCCCCTCTGGCACCCAACCCCTGAACCCCCTCTGGTGCCCCCAAGCTCTGCACCCTTAACCCTGTGCCCCCCTCCAGTTCCCCTAACCCCTGCACCCCTAACCCTGCCCCCTCCTGCACCCGTAATCCCTGCACTGTGCCCCCTTTTCCCCTAACCCCTGCACCCCCTCTGTGCCCACTTGGGGAAACTGACCTGGATGCACGGAGTAGCTGGCATTGCTGCTCGCTCCCCCCGCCGCCCCTGAACACGGCTCCTCCGCACATCGCTAGGGGGCTGTGAGAGGGGGAGCAAGGAGCGACATCAGGGCTCCCTGCCTCCAGGTCACCTTCCCCACCTGGGCTGCTGCTCTCTGTCCTCCCCTTATGCAGTCCAGGTGGGGAAGGTGACGTGGAGGCAGGGAGCCCTGATGTCACTCCTTGCTCCCCCCTCACAGCCCCCTAGGAGGGCACAGAGGAACATTGGGGGGAGCAGTATCCGCTCATCACCGCTCTCTCCCCCTTCTCTTCCCCTCCCTCCCCCCCATGTTCCTATGCCGGGAGGGAGCAGGGAGAAATCTGGGCACCACCCCAAGCAGCACTCCCCTGCCAGCCGGGAGCAGTTTCTGACTTTACACCAGCAGCACACACCTCTCTGCTACCGTACAGCACCGCCCTTGACCACGGTGCCCCTGGGCAATTCCCTGGTGGCACCCACCCCTAAGGCTGGCCCTGGCTATGGGCTTCAGAGGGAGTGACCAGACCAGGCGGCCATGGAGAAATCCAGCCCCTGTTCTCCCCTCCCAGCTTCTAGCAATCAGAGGCCAGGGACATGCTTCCATGCTGATGACAGGTACTGCTCGATAACGATCCAAAGTACCTTCATATTCCTCATCTGAGTCAGATGCCACCCACCGAAGATTGATTTTCCTGTCTAGTGGTTCAGGTTCTGTAGTGTCTGCATCAGAGTGTTCCTCTTTGAGGACTTCTGACAACATGTTTCACACCTCGTCCCTCTTGGATTTTGAAAGGCTCTTCAGATTCTTAAACCTTGGCTCGAGCGCTGTAGCTATCTCTAGAAATCTCCCATTATACCTTCTTTGCGTTTTTTTGTCAAATTTGCAGTGAAAGTGTTCTTAAAGTGAACATGTGCTGGGTCATCACCCAAGACTGCCATAAAACAAAATATATGGCAGAATGCGGATAGAACCATGGAGCAGGAGACATACAGTTCTTCATCAAGGTCTTCAGTCACAAATTAATGCATTATTTTTTTAACGAGCGTTATCAGCATGGAAGCATGTCCTCTGGAATGGTGGTTGAAGTATGAAGGCATATGGATGTTAGCATATCTGGCACGTTAATACCTTGCAACGCTGGCTACAAAAGTGCCATGAGAGAGCCTGTTCTCACTTTTAGGTGACGTATATAAGACACGGGCAGCATTATCTCCAGTAAATGTAAACAAACTTGTTTGTCTTAGCGATTGGCTGAACAAGAAGTAGGACTGACTGGACTCTAAAGTTTTACATTGTTTTGTTTTTGAGTGCACTTCTGCAACAGCAAAAAAATCTACATATGCAAGTTGCACTTTAATGATAAAGAGATTGCACTACAGTACTTTATATTTTACAGTATAAATATTTGTAATAAAACTATATATAGTGAGCACTGTACACTTCGTATTCTGTTGTAATTGATATCAATATATTTGAAAATGTAGAAAAACATCAAGAATATAATAAATTTAAATTGGTTTTCTATTGTTTAACAGTGTGATTAAAACTGAGATTAAAAAAATGATTAAAGCTAATTGCGTAAGTTAATTGCAATTAATTGACAGCCCTAGATTTGAATGTTTCTGTCACATGCAGGACAAGCTGGAATATCTGTGTGCAGGGAAAGAGCCTGGGGGAATTGTGCTGTGAAATTATTTCCTGTTCTGACATGTCCCCAATTGCCCTTTTTGCCCTAACAGGCTGCAGCGCAACATCCACGTTTTGCTCCAGCTCATTCCGTCCTCCCAGGGGCCAGGGAAGGGAAATGGCTGCAGTGGAGCCAGTTGAGGGAGGGATTATCAGGGAGTTGCTGGCGGGTTCCCTTTGCGGGGAGAAAGGGCAGTAAATACATAGGGGGTGGGAACTTCCAGGAAGGTTGGTCTGGGTGGGAGAGGGCAGGAAATCCCCAGGGTGGGGGCAGGGTGTGACAAACCTGCTGGGATTTGTTTACTGTGAAGCTCCAGCCTTTCTCAAGTGTGGCCACCAGGGGCTTTTATTGTGGCCACAGCCTCCCGGGCTGTAATTGAGGGGAGTCGGGGGCAGCAAAGCAGCGGCTCTTCCCCTGGGCTGCCTGCAGGGGCTGGTCCCTACCCCCTTCCGGAGTCATAAACACTGCAGGAGCAGGCAACCAGTGGGAGTTCCCCTCCTCCCCACGTGCGGTGGGGCTCAGGCTTCAGGCTTCTGCTCTGGGATGGTGGGCGGCAGGCTCAGTCAAGATACATGGAACATAGGCTGGGTGGGGAGAAGTCTGTGTAACTCATCCAGTTATTGATATACATGTGACCTCGAATATTACCAATCTGTGTTCCCCCACCCCACAAACACACACAACCCCCCCCCAACCAATCATCTCCCAAACAGACCCTCAGTCCAAAAAGCATTCGTCCCTCATATTGTTGAAAAGACTCACAGCAAACAGAAAAATTCCAGTTTTTAAAACAATCCTCCAGCAAGACAAAGAAACTCACATCTGTAGACTCAGAAAACACCCCCCAAAATTTTTAGTAATATGTTGTCATGAAGAAACCAAAGTGCTAAAGATACCTGATTTTTCAACTGCTTTCAAATAATCTTCTCAAATCAACATCTTTAGAATGAAACACTTTCTATCTTTTTAACAGAAAATTTTCCCCAGAGGAAAAGGCACTTGCCCTGGAGATATTGCAATACCAGGTCAATGCATGGGGTGGACAGAGCAAGCTCCTATTCCATCCCCTTTTTTCAAAAATCAATTTAATATACAGTGCTCACATAAAAGACCTATCAGATACAACTTTAGATAATACTTTCTTATTAAACTGATAAGAACAGAGACTACACTTGATCTTAGCCATAAGGCCAAGAAGCAATGCTGAGAATCTCGGATGCTAGGCAGCCACTCTTCCCCCACTGCTTTCTACTTCAGCATGAGAAGCTCCCAGACACGCACCAAACACCATTCACGACACTTTGATAACTAGGTAACTCGAAGCGATGACCACTTCCCCGAAATGACTCCACTGGAAGAATTCAAAGCAAGAGCCCTTAACACACAGTTCTGTTCGAAGACAGAGAAGTCTTTCAGCCTCCTTCCTCTCGCTGGCTTCCCTGTGCATGCCTAATTTGCATAAACCCACCCACTGACCTGT
Source organism: Mauremys mutica (assembly GCF_020497125.1). Taxonomy (NCBI): domain Eukaryota; kingdom Metazoa; phylum Chordata; order Testudines; family Geoemydidae; genus Mauremys; species Mauremys mutica. The sequence continues at coordinate 416,006 of NW_025423306.1, forward strand.
GACTAACAATCTCTCACTGTTAACTCTTACAGCAAAACAGGCCAAAGAAAGCCTATGCAAGCGCTATACCTCAGCCCCACTGCTCTTTTCTGCTCCTTCTCAAACGTACAGTCATCAGGCACACATAAGATAGTTTTGCTCCATACCAGTCCAGTTTCTTGTCTAACCACTGCACACACATGGTATAACCCTACCCTGAGCTGATTCCCGACTTTTGCGCTCAATACAGGAAAACGAGAATTGAGAGAGAAGCTGTGCAGGGAAGTCTTCCTCAACTTGCACTGCACTCCCCAAGGGCCTTTCAGGGTCTTCTGTGGACTTCAGGTTCCATTTGATTGCCAAGGTTTATGGTCTTATTAATTAGCCATCTCCTAATGCAAGGATGCTACATGTCAGCCTAAAGATCGATTTTCCAAAAAAGAGCTGAGAAACAGAACTAAAGCTGAGCACGAGGTGTTACATTTACATGAGCATCCAGAATCTGACTATGCCCTGGCAAGTTCAATGCTTCCGAAAGAAATCAGAAAATAAGGAGCCCGTCAGGTCCCCCTGGCCCTGTTAGCACCCAGATCTAGTCAATCTGCAGGGAAATAAGGAAAAGGCGATGAATAAAGAAGTCAGGAAATAACAAGCAAATGAAGAACGGATTTCTGTCCAATTTACCATCTTCTCAGCTACCAATCAAAGTTAAAGACCTAAAGTCAACCTATCGGCATAAGCAGGGCCGCCCAGAGGATTCCAGGGGCCCGGAGTCTTTGGCGGCGGGGGGCCCCGCTTCGGCGGTAAGTCGGCGGCGGGGGGGTCCTTCCGTTCCGGGACCCGCTGCCAAAGTGCCCCAAAGACCCACGGCGGGGACCCCCCCTCCGCCGAATTACCGCCAAAGCGGGACCTGCCGCCGAAGTGCAGCCCCCACCGCGGGTCTTCGGGGCACTTCGGCGGCGGGTCCTGGAACGGAAGGGCCCCCCCGCCGCCGAATTACCACTGAAGACCCGGCTGCACTCCGGCTGCCGGTCCCGCTTCGGCGGTAATTCTATCCCGGAGAGGAAGGACCCCCTGCCAGCGAAGACCGGGAGCGAAGAAGCTCCGGGGGCCCGGGGCCAGCGAGAGTTTTCCGGGGCCCCCGGAGTGGGTGAAGGACCCTGCTCCAGGGGCCCCAAAAAACTCTCGTGGGGGCCCCTGTTGGGCCCGGGGCCTGGGGTAAATTGCCCCACTTGCCCCCCCCGGGCGGCCCTGGGCATAAGTACAGATGGTTGAATGGAAGTTAAAAGGAGCTGCTGTGGCAAGTGTTAGGAGCCTGCAAACAACATGCAGATGATTTAAAAACGCTGCAATTAGAGGCTGCGACAAAGTTCCTCCTCTACCTTGGTGGGTCCTGCGCTTATTGGCAGATTTGCTCACCTCAGTGATCTTCCCCTCTGGTGGAACCCACAGTCTGGGTCAACTCCTCCTGGGTCTGATCAGGAGTTGGGAAGAACCCAGGCCTGCCCTCTACTCCGGGTTCCAGCCCAGGGCCCTGTGGATTGCAGCTGTCTATAGCGCCTCCTGTAACAGCTGCATGACAGCTACAGCTCCCTGGGCTACTTCCCTATGGCCTCCTCCAAACACCTCCTTTATCCTCACCACAGGACCTTCCTCCTGGTGTCTGATAACACTTGTACTCCTCAGTCCTCCAGCAGCTACACCCTCTCCCTCTCAGCTCCTTGTGCCTCTTGCTCCCAGCTCCTCACACGCACACCACAAACTGAAGTGAGCTCCTTTTTAAACCCAGGTGCCCTGATTAGCTCTGCCTTGATTGGCTGCAGGTGCTCTAATCAGCCTGTCAGGGGTGCGGAAAGCCTGCGAACTGTACCCAGGTGTGTTCACAAGCATTGTGAAAACGTGCAATTCCTGCTCACACTGCACAGGGGCAGCACAGCTCCGGGGTTCTCTGGAATCGCACAATAATGCTGGCTTTGTTCCCACAGCACCTGGAGCTCTGCACAGTGAGACATGGGGGTGCTGCAGCCCCCGCCGCACCCCTCGTTCCCGCACCTCTGCTTCTCTGCAGGGAACTTGTTATGCCACGAGGGGGTGCAGGGAGACTGTGCAGGAGACCCAGGCCCACGCGCTGAGCACTGCAGCTCCAGTGCTGTGTGCAGGATTCATTTCTGCTCTCTGACAAAACTGCCCCAGGCTCCTCTGTCCCACTAATATTTGCCCAGGCTCCCCGGCGCTGTTAGTATCTGTCCAGAGCTCTCGCCAGCCCTGCCCCAGGAGAGCTGGGCGCTCGCCCTGCTCTAGGAGAGCCAGGCAGGCCCTGAGCACTAGACGGTGACCCTAGGCCAGTGGTGCCAGAACAATCTGTATAGTGGGGGGTGCTGAGCCACTGAACCAACTGTAACCCCTGGGTGTGATGGAAACCACGTCAAGCCAGGGGCTGCTGCAGCCCCCCCAGTTCCAGCCCCTCTGCCCAGGCAGCTCCCCCAGCCTGACACACACACCCAGCCCCTGCACCCACCCCACCCCAGGGCTCCTCAGCCCAGAGGGGAGCCCCCCGGCTGAGTGGGGAATCAGAACCCCCCAAAATTACCCTGGGACCAGCATGATCTGCCTCCGCCCTGCCCTGCTCTGCATGTATTCGGAGTGAGTCAGTTTCCCTGTCCCAAGGTGTGTCCTGCCCTGTGTCTCTTCTCCTCCCCAGTTCCTTCCAAACCAGCCCATTTCCCCTGCACCCCGGGCTGGGTCTCTGCCAACCCCCCTTCTCCCCTCCTGCCCCCAATATCTCCCGGCCCCTACAGGTCTATAGGGCTGGATCCCTCCCTCCCCCCTTCTCCCCTCATTTCCTGCCTCTAGGGGTCTATGGAGATGGGTCTCTCCCTCCCCACTTCTCCCCCCATCCCCTCATCCCTTCCCCCAATATCTCCCTGCCCCAGTCTGTCTATGGGGCTGGGTCTCTCCCTGAAGCCCCGCCCCCAGCGCGGGGCTCACAGACAATCCCCGCCCAGCGGCTGTGACGTGGAGGTGACGTGTACACTCTTTGCAGGCAACTCATTCACCGGAGACCAAAAGGACAGGAGGTGTCACGTGTCCATGGGCGGGGCTATGCAGATGAGCAGTGTCTGGCGGCAGGACGGGGAGCAGCGAGAGGAACCGAAGGAGCCCGGCGGAGAGAATTCTCTGCGTGTGGACAGAATCCGGTGTGGGGAGTTCGTGCTGTGGGTGCCTGCACCGGAGTCACTTCGGGGCAGTGATTGCCACTGAGCTGCATAGTGACCAAAGGCGTGTGAATGGGGTGTGGTGCCTGGCCGGGAACAGCTCATGGTGACAAGAAAGCAGCAGCTCCTGTCCTAGCAGTGGTTTGTGGGGATGTGGGGGGTTTCTTTGCACCATGTGTGGGATTGTTGTGGGTGCAGCTAGACCCCCCCCCCTTCTCTGGGGGGGTGGGGCTTCTATTGTCTGCCTGGGGGAGGGGGGGTCCATGATGTCACAGCCCATGGTAGAGGGGAGGTTGAATCATGTTTCTGAAGTGGGAGAGCAACTTCCCCGGCTCCCACTCACTCTCCACTAGGGGGCTGGGCTGGGATCTCTAGGGAGGGGAGCACAAGAAAAAACAGTCTCCCCTATGGAGACCAGGAGTCCTGGCTCCCAGTCCCCCTGCTCTAGATCCCCTCCACTCCCTGGGCCAGGGATAGAACCCAGGAGTCCTGGTGCCCAGCCCCCTCCTGCTCTGACCACTCAACCCCACTCCCCTCCCAGGGTGGTGCAGGGTCACTGGGTCTGTGTCCCAGCTCTGCTAAGGGCCGTGACTGATTTTCCCAAAGTGCTTCCTTCTGAATCCAGCACATCTAAACACTCCCCCCCACCCGGTCACTGCCCACCCCCGTGTGGGGGCACCAGCACTGTGCCGGGTCGTGATGGGAAATTGTCCAAGCTGGCCCAGGAGAGACATGTGTGTCCCTGCTGCCCCCTGCTGGTGGGGCTGAGCCCTGCTCTCTGTGTGTGTGTGTGTGTGTGTGTGGTGGCTTTGCAGGATTTTGTATCCTGCAGCAAGTGACACACACACACACACTGACACAGAAAGGGACTCTCAGTCCCAAGAACACTTACACACAACACACCCAGAGGGGCATGCTAGCCCAACCCCCAAAGAGAGAAACAATCACACCCTCAGCCACAATCACACACACACACCAGAATATCCACAATTGTGCTCAGAGACACAACCACACACAGTTCACTCCCACTCCTCCCAACACAAGGACCTCCTGCCCCACACAGCCTGTGCCGAGGCCTGTGGAACTCACTGCCACTGGACAGCTACCAATGAGAATGGACCTTTCCAGGAGACCAATAGACATGGCCGTGGCGACAGAGGGAGCTGGGCTCCCAGGGTCTAACCCAGGCTGAGACTGGTTCTGACCTAGAGGGGTCTATCCAGCCGGGGGCAGCGTGACCCACACACAGACCCACCAGAAGCGCCTTTCTTAGCAGGTCTCTCAGGCCATCCTCCACCCTGCCCTGGGTTGGGTAACAAAGGGGCAGCACAGGACTCTGGGCCGTGTCACAACCCAGCCCCAGCCCCTCGCTCCCACACGCTGGTGAGTTGGGTAACTGCCGAGGGATTGCACAAGAGAGAGTCAGAGCCAAGGAGAGAACCCAGGAGTCCTGGCTGCCCTCCCCCCGACACACACTCTAACAACTGGCTCCCACTCCCCTCCCAGGGCTGGAGATAGAACCCAGGAATTCTGACCACCAACCCCCCCCCCCCCCGCCCCGCTCTGACCACCAGACCCCACACTCCCCTTTTAGATTTTAGTCCCCCTGCCTCTTCTATCCACCCACCCCACCTGCCCATCCCTTTGCTGCAGGTTTCTGGGGTGTCACCCCTGCTCTGCATTCCCCCAGTGCAGCCCAAGGCTTTTCCTCCCCCCAACCACACATCCTCTCCCCCCTCGTGCTGGATCATCTGCTTGGCCCCCTGCCCCCTCTCGGGGGGCGCTGTGCGGCGTGGCTGGGGATTGTGCAATGGCCCAGCACCAGGCAACACAGAACCGACACCACATGCCCTGCCCCGCCTCACCTGAGCTGCTCTCCAGGTGCATCGGACCCGAGTGCCCCGCACCTTGGCACTCCTGCCCCACAGGGGGTGAGCTGCAGCCCCCGCCACACTGCGCAGAGGGGAGAAGGGTCAGGCCAGCCAGCCCTTGTAAGATGGGGAAATCACCACCGGAGTCGACGGTATGGGGGCTGTAACATAGAGAAACAGTTGTTGCACTGAAAGAGGGCAGCAGAGCACACACACACACACACACACGCTTGCAAGCATACACAAACACATTCATGAATCTAGCCACACACACACACACTTGCTAATATACGCAAACACCTGCACAAATCCAGCCAACATCAACACAACTGCTAACAGATGCAAACACATGCACAAATCCAGCCACATGAACACACACACACACTTGCACAGCCAAAAACACAACACTCACAGCTGTAATGACACCCCCCCACACAAAAAACCCTTACAGAAAACCACACATACAACACATGCAGAAATCAATCCATCCACCCACACACACACACACCCCATCCCCATTCTGTGCACACACTTTGGGTCACTGCAACACTGAATACTTCAATTGGATGGGGGGCCCAGCACCATGGCTATTCCCTGCCCCCCAGGGCTCACAGGAGGTGGATTGGGGGGGGCACAGAGGGCACGATCCAGTGCCAGCCAAGGGGGGATCAGAGGTGGGGATGGGGCCGTGGTTTCTGTACCACCCGGTTCCTGGCACAGGCTCCTTCCAGGATTTGCATTTCTTGGTAGTTTTCACCCCGTCACCACTTCCTGCCCAGGTGGTTCGGGGGTGGGGTGGGAAGAACCCAGGAGTCCTGGCTCCCAGCCTCACCTGTGCTAACGTACGAGACTCTACTCTAACCCCAGCGCTGGGACTGGAACCTAGGAGTCCTGACACCCATCTTCCTTTCCTCTAACCACTAGACCCCACTCCCGCCCTTTTGGGGAGCCAGGACTCCTGGGTTCTGTCCCCAACTCTGAGAGCAGAGTGGGGTCTAGTGGTTAGAGCAGGAGGAGCCAGGACTCCTGGGTTCTACTCTCAGTGCTGCTGTTTGACCCTGGGCCTCAGTTTCTCCTCCCACTTTTTGGGTCTGGAGCCTGTAAACTCTCTGGGGCAGGGCCTGTCTCTCGCTGTGTCTGGGCAGCGCCTGGCCCAACGGGGCCTGATCTCAGCTGGGGCAGGGACTGGCTCTGTGTCTGTGCAGCCCCTGGCACAACGGGGGCCTTGATTCTGCCTTGTCAACGGCAGCGCAGAAAGTCCTAGTGCCAAAAGAGTCGCTGACTTGGCTCCTTTCACACGCTAGAGAGAGGCGCAGAACCAGGGCTATGGCTGATCTATGGGGCACCAGGTGAGTGGCAGAGGCTTCAGGCGCTGAGAGTTTGCCTGACCCCTCAGGGACACAGTGTGAGGTGGTGTCCCAGGCATCTCTATGAAAGGAGCAGAACAGGATTTACTTGGGGTGAGGAGAGAATTGAGTGTGTCTCAGGGGGTTGTACAGAGGTATTGCCCGGGTGAGAGACTGGCTAAAACACAGGTCTCGCTGTGAGCAAGATTCGAACCTGCGCAGGGGAACCCTATTGGATTTCAACTCCAACGCCTTAACCATTCGGCCATCACAGCTGTGAGCACAAAAGTGCCCCAATGCCAGAGAAACTGGTAAAGAATCACAATGCCCAGGCGTGAAGTCATCTGAACTACAGAATTCCCACCGCAAACCTGGCTCCCAAAGCACAGGGGGGATTGGGGGTTTGTTCTCTTTGCTTAGCCATGTGCAGTCGCACAGAGAGCGCGTTTAAAAGTCTCCCCTCCCACAGAGCGGGAAGGGGAAACGATTCTCAACTTGAAGCCTGATGTAGGGTGACCAGACGTCCCGATTTTATCATGACTGTCTCAATATTTGCTTGTTTGTCCCACATCCCGACAAATGTTTGGTCGGGACACTGGACAAACAAACAATTTTGCCCTCTGCTCCGGCACACAGGCAGAGCCCGGAGGGACACTCGCCCCCCTGACTCTGCCCCCTCCTTCCCCCATTGGATCCCTCCCGAAATCCCTGCCCTGGCCCTGCCCCCAGCCCCACCCCCTCACTGCCCCATTGGATCCCTCCCCAAATCCCCGCCCTGGCCCTGCCTCTTCCCCAAGCAGGCGGCATCCTCCTCCCTCCCAGGTCTGCACACAGGCCGTGGCCATAGCCGGGAGCGCAGCGCGGAGGCTGCTCCAGCCCCGGAGCCTGCACGGCAGTGCAGTGGTGCTGGGGGCAGTGCGGAGCGGGCAGGGCCCAGGTGGGCGGGAGGCGGAGACATATGTGGGGCAGACACGCTCCTGCCGGGAGGGCCTGGGCCCAGCTGCCTGGTTCGCCCCTTGCCCGGGAGCTGCAGGAGGGACCTGGGGCGCGGCTCGGCTGCAGAGCTCAGAGCCCAGGCTGGGCCAGGAGCGAGGGGATGGGGGAGCTGGGGGTGTATCGGGGATTGGAGCTGAGAGTTGGGTGGAGACGGGACTGTGCCACTGCTGCCTGGAGGGGGGAGCCTCCGGCTTTTTTTTTTTTCTCCGCCTCCCGCGTCCCGATATTTCATTTTTGACATCTGGTCACCCCAGCCTGACGTGAATGAGGATGTCTGGACCAAGGGGCCAGGGACTGGCCTTTGCTAGAGAAACCACTGTCAAGTTTTAGCCAATTAGGACAAGTCAGCAAATAAGAACAAGCTCAGGTCTCAGTAACTGCTGCATGTAGCAAAGTCCTACAGGGAGCAGTTTCTGGCACTACACCTGCACAGCTCTGCTCCCCGGCTCTTCTCGGGCTCCTGCTCTCTCCTTAGCTCTGCCCCACTCTGGCCCAGGCAGTTCCAGCTCCCACGGAGGATGGGACCCCCTGGCCTGGTGACTCCCTCATTACACTGCCTGGCCTGTCAGTGCGGCTAACTTGGAGCTTTGGCCTCTCCCCATTGCCCCTGGGGACTGTCAGTCTCAGGGGCCTGATTTCCCATTGGCCCTTCCCCCTTCTATTGAGACTGGGAACTAGCCAACCAACCCCCCGCCACTAAGTTTTAGTAAGGGGCCAACAGTCCCTTACACGAGCCAGCATCATGAGGGTCACCGATGTACAGAGACAACAGCACAAGCTGGTCCCATGGTGTAACGGGCAGCACTCAGGACTCTGAATCCTGTAATCTGAGTTCAAATCTCAGTGGGACCTTGTGTTGGCTTGTGCTAAAGCCCTGGAGCTCCCAGTGCTCAACTTCCCTGTCTCCAGTTATACAAGAGCCAGTCTTTCCCCTCCTGCTGGGTGACTCACACCTCCTAGAGCCCGGTCTTTGGTCATGACGGTAACAATGGGTTAGGGCTCTAAAACTTGCTACCCTGATGGTTGGGATTCTTGCTGCTTCACCTGATGCCCACAAGTTTGGCCCTTGTGCTTCCTACCACACTTTTCCTCTGGCCCACATGGCGCTTGAAGAAAGTCGCTGTCTCTAAGTTCAGACAGCTGCTTGAAGCAGCCAGTCCTGAGGCAGGGGAAAGCCCCAACATCAGCCCCCCTTCTCTCCCTGGCTCAGCACAGCTCTCTCTGTCACACACACGCACACACACACACTGCTGCCTGCTTAGATCTGTGTCAGGGGTGCTGGAACAGGGGGTTTAGAGGGCCATGGCCCCACCACTCTTTACTGGCTGTTAGGACATATGATGGGAGGGAGGGTGCAGTCTTGGGGAAGAGGTGTTCTGTGGGTGTGGCCTCGGGGGGAGAGGTGCTGTGAGTGGGGGTCCTTAGGGAAGGGGTGTCGTGGGGGTGCCACAGTTTGGACAATGGTGCCCCCCCCACTGTAAGGAAGCTTCTGCCGCCCCTGCTCTGTGTTGGCAGAGCGGGAGAGAGCAGCATCCATGGCAGTGATTTGCTCCCTGGGGCTCCGGCAGGGGGGCTTGGGAGGTGATTTAAAGGGCCAGGGGCTCCGGCCACTTCAGGGAGCCCTGGACCCTTTAAATCACCAGTCTGGGGAAGCCGGGCTGGGCTGGCACAGCGTACCGGCTCTTGCTGGTACCCCATACCGGAACATACCGGCTTACTTTCACCTCCGGAAGGTCCTCACGTGGATCAATAACTGGTTAAAAGATGGGAAACAAAGGGTAGGAATAAATGGTCAGTTTTTAGGATGGAAACAGGTAACTAGTGGTGTCTGTACTGGGACCAGTACTAGTCAACATATTCATAAATGATCTGCTAAACAGTGAGCTGACAAAATTTGCAGATGATCGAAAACTACCGGCTTGCTTCCTAGAACGAACGCTCCTTGAGTGGGGTGATCCACAGGGAGTAGCTCAAACCTCCAAAGTGCCTGGCCAGGGGCAGGACATTAGCACAGCAAGGGAGGGGTGTGGCAGTGACATCACAAAGGCCTTTTGCAGGACCTCAGACTATTGGTCAAAGGTGGTGGGGAGGTGGTGACCTCACAGAGAGATGCTGACATCAGCCAGGCAGGACAGGGGCGAGGGGCCAGGGAAACCTCAGAGACCCCTGTGGCTTTGCTTCAGCAAGTCTCCTTCTCCAGGTCTCTCTTTGAGGACTGAGAGAGTATTCGGGTTCATGGACGTGAGCGCCAGGAGGAACCTCTTTCGAGTTTTCTCCTTCCCTTTGCCTGATTTTACTAGTAAATAGCCTTCCTTGTTTAGAAGGTAAGAGCCTCCTCGAGGTTTGAAACCTGTTCAGTCTGATCCATCTGGTGACAGTTGAATTCTAGGCATGGAAAACACAAGCTTAAGGAGGCAGAATTTTATTCCGCACCTGAGATTTTATCCCTTAGAATCACTGGGGATATTAGGGTTTGTCCTTTTTGTTTCATCTTTTCCTCCATCCATCCCTTCCTCCTTTCTCTTTGTCTCTTGCTTCTTTTGTCCTTTCACCTGTTCCCCTCCCAACACCAGGAGCGAGGTGTGTGTGTGTGTGTGTGTGTTGCGGGGGAGTGCTCGGCAGTTCCCACTGTGGGAGGTCCACCCAAAAATGTGGGGCTGAAATAGTGCTTGGGCAGTGATCCCCACCGGTGACCTGGGCCATCCTTTGGGCTCTCTGGTGAGAACCCTCAGCTTCTCGTCCTCAGTCTCTACCCTGATTGAGGTTGAGACTTTTAAACGCGCTCTCTGTGCGACTGCACATGGCTAAGCAAAGAGAACAAACCCCGAATCCCCCTTGTGCTTTGGGAGCCAGGTTTGCGGTGGGAATCCTGTAGTTCAGATGACTTCACGCCTGGGCATATGATTCTTTACCAGTTTCTCTGGCATTGGGGAAAATTTGTGCTCACAGCTGTGATGGCCGAGTGGTTAAGGCGTTGGAGTTGAAATCCAATAGAGTTCCCCTGCGCAGGTTCGAATCCTGCTTACAGCGAGGCCTGTGTTTTAGCCAGTCCCTCACCCGGGCAACACCTCTGTACAACCCCCTGAGACACTCTCAATTCTCTCCCCACCCCAAGGAAATCCTGTTCTGCTCCTTTCATAGAGATCCCTGGGACACCCCCTCACACTGTGTCCCTGAGGGGTCAGGCAAACTCTCAGCGCCTGAAGCCTCTGCCACTCACCTGGTGCCCCATAGATCAGCCATAGCCCTGGTTCTGCGCCTCTCTCTAGCGTGTGAAAGGAGCCAAGTCAGCGACTCTTTTGGCACTAGGACTTTCTGCGCTGCCGTTGACAAGGCAGAATCAAGGCCCCCGTTGTGCCAGGGGCTGCACAGACACAGCGAGAGACAGGCCCTGCCCCAGAGAGTTTACAGGCTCCACACCCAAAAAGTGGGAGGAGAAACTGAGGCCCAGGGTCAAACAGCACTGAGAATAAAACCCAGGACTCCTGGCTCCTCCTGCTCTAACCACTAGACCCCACTCTGCTCTCAGAGTTGGGGACAGAACCCAGGAGTCCTGGCTCCCCAAAGGGGCAGGAGTGGGGTCTAGTGGTTAGAGGAAAGGAAGCTGGGTGTCAGGACTCCTAGGTTCCAGTCCCAGCGCTGGGGTTAGAGTGGAGTCTCGTACCTTAGCACAGGTGGGGCTGGAAGCCAGGACTCCTGGGTTCTTCCCACCCCACCCCCGAACCACCTGGGCAGGAAGTGGTGATGGGGTGAAAACTACCAAGAAATGCAAATCCTGGAAGGAGCCTGTGCCAGGAACCGGGTGGTACAGAAACCACGGCCCCATCCCCACCTCTGATCCCCCCTTGGGTGGCACTGGATCGTGCCCTCTGTGCCCCCCCAATCCACCCCCTGTGAGCCCTGGGGGGCAGGGAATAGCCATGGTGCTGGGCCCCCCATCCAATTGAAGTATTCAGTGTTGCAGTGATCCAAAGTGTGTGCACAGAATGGGGATGGGGTGTGTGTGTGGGTGGATGGATTGATTTCTGCATGTGTTTGTGTATGTGTGGTTTTCTGTAAGGGTTTTTTGTGTGGGGGGGTGTCATTACAGCTGTGAGTGTTGTGTTTTTGGCTGTGCAAGTGTGTGTGTGTGTTCATGTGGCTGGATTTGTGCATGTGTTTGCATCTGTTAGCAGTTGTGTTGATGTTGGCTGGATTTGTGCAGGTGTTTGGGTATATTAGCAAGTGTGTGTGTGTGTGGCTAGATTCATGAATGTGTTTGTGTATGCTTGCGTGTGTGTGTGTGTGCTCTGCTGCCCTCTTTCAGTGCAACAACTGTTTCTCTATGTTACAGCCCCCATACCGTCGACTCCGGTGGTGATTTCCCCATCTTACAAGGGCTGGCTGGCCTCACCCTTCTCCCCTCTGCGCAGTGTGGCGGGGGCTGCAGCTCACCCCCTGTGGGGCAGGAGTGCCAAGGTGCGGGGCACTCGGGTCCGATGCACCTGGAGAGCAGCTCCGATGAGGTGGGGCAGGGCCTGTGGTATCCGTTCTGTGTTGCCTGGTGTTGGGCCATTGCACAATCCCCAGCCACGCCGCACAGCGCCCCCCGAGAGGGGGCAGGGGGCCAAGCAGATGATCCAGCACGAGGGGGAGAGGATGTGTGGTTGGGGGAGGAAAAGCCTTGGGCTGCACTGGGGGAATGCAGAGCAGGGGTGACACCCCAAAAACCTGCAGCAAAGGGATGGACAGGTGGGGTGGGTGGATAGAAGAGGCAGGGGGACTAAAATCTAAAAGGGGAGTGTGGGATCTGGTGGTCAGAGCGGGGCGGGGGGGGCAGGGGGGCAGGTTTGGTGGTCAGAATTCCTGGGTTCTATCTCCAGCCCTGGGAGGGGAGTGGGAGCCAGTGGTTAGCGTGTGTGTCGGGGGGGGGGGGAGCCAGGACTCCTGGGTTCTCTCCTTGGCTCTGACTCTCTCTTGTGCAATCCCTCGGCAGTTACCCAACTCACCAGCATGTGGAAGCGACGGGCTGGGGCCGGGTTGTGACACGGCCCAGAGTCCTGTGCTGCCCCTTTGTTACCCAACCCAGGGCAGGGTGGGGGGTGGCCTGGGAGACCCGCTAAGAAAGGCGCTTCTGGTGGGTCTGTGTGTGGGTCACGCTGCCCCCGGCTGGATAGACCCATCTAGGTCAGAACCAGTCTCAGCCCGGGTCAGACCCTGGGAGCCCAGCCCCCTCTGTCACCATGGCCATGTCTATTGGTCTCCTGGAAAGGTCCATTCTCATAGGTAGCTGTCCAGTGGCAGTGAGTTCCACAGGCCTCGGCACAGGCTGTGTGGGGCAGGAGGTCCTTGTGTTGGGAGCAGTGGGAGTGAACTGTGTGCGGTTGTGTCTCTGAGCACAATTGTGAATATTCTGGTGTGTGTGTGTGTGTGTGGCTGGGGGTGTGATTGTTTCTCTCTTTGGGGGTTGGGCTAGCATGCCCCTCTGGGTGTGTTGTGTGTGAGTGTTCTTGGGACTGAGAGTCCCTTTCTGTGTCAGTGTGTGTGTGTGTGTGTGTGTGTCACTTGCTGCAGGATACAAAATCCTGCAAAGCCACCACACACACACACACACACACACACACACACACACACACACACACACACAGAGCAGGGCTCAGCCCCACCAGCAGGGGGCAGCAGGGACACACACGTCTCTCCTGGGCCAGCTTGGACAATTTCCCATCACGACCCGGCACAGTGCTGGTGCCCCCACACGGGGGTGAGCAGTGACCGGGCTGGGGGGGGCAGATGTGCTGGATCCAGAAGGAAGCACTTTGGGAAAATCAGCCACGGCCCTTAGCAGAGCTGGGACACAGACCCAGTGACCCTGCACCACCCTGGGAGGGGAGTGGGGTCGAGTGGTCAGAGCAGGAGGGGGCTGGGCACCAGGACCCCTGGGTTCTATCCCTGGCTCTGGGAGTGGAGGGGGTCTAGAGCAGGGGGACTGGGAGCCAGGACTCCTGGGTTCCATATGGGAGACTGTTTTTTCTTGTGCTCCCCTCCCTAGAGATCCCAGCCCAGCCCCCTAGTGGAGAGTGAGTGGGAGCCAGGGAAGTTGCTCTCCCACTTCAGAAACATGATTCAACCTCCCCTCCACCATGGGCTGTGACATCATGGACCCCCCTCCCCCAGGCAGACAGTAGAAGCCCCGCCCACCGGAGAAGGCGGGGGGTCTAGCTGCACCCACAACAAGCCCACTCATGGTGCAAAGAAACCCCACATCCCCACAAACCACTGCTAGGACAGGAGCTGCTGCTTTCTTGTCACCATGAGCTGCTCCCGGCCAGGCACCACACCCCATTCACACGCCTTTGGTCACTATGTAGCTCAGTGGCAATCACTGCCCCGAAGTGACTCCGGTGCAGGCACCCACAGTACAAACTCCCCACACCGGATTCTGTCCACACGCAGAGAATTCTCTCCGCCGGGCTCCTTCGGTTCCTCTCGCTGCTCCCCGTCCTGCCGCCAGACACTGCTCATCTGCATAACCCCGCCCATGGACACGTGACACCGTCTGTCGCTTTGGTCTGAAGTGAAGGAGTTGCCTGCGGGGAGTGAGCACGTCACCACACGTCACAGCCGCGGGGGGGGGAATTGTCTGTGAGCCCCACGCTGGGGGCGGGGCTTCAGGGAGAGTCCCAGCCCCATAGACAGACGGGGCTAGGGAGATATTGGGGGGAGGGATGAGGGGATGGAGAGACCCAGCCCCATAGACCCGTAGGGGCAGGGAGATATTGGGGTCAGGAGGAGAGTGGTTTGCCAGAGACCCAGCCTGGGGTTCAGGGGAAATGGGGTGGGGTGGAGGGAGCTGGGGGAGAGAAGAGACATGTGGGGTGGGGTGGGGGTGGGGGTGGGGAAATTTCACTGAAACCATTTCTGTCAGAAAATCCCCTTCAGACTAAACCAGTTTGTTTCTCGAAATCAAAAGAAGTGGGATGAAAGTTCTTTGCAAAAATATTTTGTTGCAAAACAAAAGCATCTCCTGTTTGTCACAGTGTGTTAAATTGTCTCTTCGCAAACAAAGGGGAGACACTTAGATCTCAAAAATTAGATAAGATGCTTCAGTCTTAGCTAAGTAGTTGCTGCTCTTAATTTAAAAATAAAAAAATACAAACAAAAAAGACTATTTCAGCTATTCTATTATGTCATAATCTGTTCTGAGTAAACGTGACAGGACACCTCATATTATGCACTACTCCTAGTGACACTCTCCAATGGATCCCCGTCCTCCACCCACCATGACGGAGGTAGGAGCAGATCATTATTATCCCTACGTGAAAGAGGGAGAAGCTAAGGCTGCGAAAGGAGAATTGACTTGTCTTAGGTCACACAGCCAGTCAGTGGCAGAGTTGGGAATAGGACCCAAGAGCCCTGATTTTCAAACTAACCATCGGATCTTGAATTTCAGACATTGAATGACCTGAATAAAGTGCTCTCAGATGAGCTCCAGACCAACAACAGTGCACAGTAATTATTCAGCAAGTATTTTAGGAGAACTGCAGTGTTAGAGAGAATCATGAACTGCTCAGAGACAATTAATGCAGAGGAGCAGCAAAATTCATCAAACATATAAGTGGTTCTGACTTATTTACTTGGTCTTAAAAGAGAACAACAAGGACCCGAGTCTCCTCCCTGTCAATAACCCCTTGCTCAGCCAATCAGGGTAGAGACTGAGGACGGGATGCTGAGGGTTCTCGCCCAAAGGATGGCCCAGGTCACCGGTGGGGATCACTGCCCGAGCACTATTTCAGCCCCACATTTTTCGGTGGACCTCCCACAGTGGGAGCTGCAGAGCAGTCCCCTACAACACACACACCCACACACCTCCTGGTGTTGGGAGGGGAACAGGAGAAAGGACAAAAGAAGCAAGAGAAGAAGACAGGAGGGAGAGATGGATGGAAGAAAAGGTGAAACCAAAAGGACAAATCCTAATGCCCCCAGTGATTCTAAGGGACAAAATCCCAGGTGCAGAATAAAATTCTGCCTCCTTAAGCTCGTGTTTTCCATGCCTAGAATTCAACTGTCACCAGATGGATCAGACTGAACAGGTTTCAAACCTCAAGGAGGCTCTTATCTTCTAAACAGGGACGGCTATTTTCTAGTAAAATCACTAAAAGGAAAGGAGAAAACTCGAAAGAGGTTCCTCCTGGCACTCACGTCCGTGAACCCGAATACTCTCTCAGTCCTCAAAGAGAGACCTGGAGAAGGAGACTTGCTGAAGCAAAGCCACAGGGGTCTCTGAGGTTTCCCTGGCCCCTTGCCCCTGTCCTGCCTGGCTGATGTCAGCATCTCTCTGTGAGGTCACCACCTCCCCACCACCTTTGACCAATAGGCTGAGGTCCTGCAAAAGGCCTTTGTGATGTCACTGCCACACCCCTCCCTTGCTGTGCTAATGTCCTGCCCCTGGCCAGGCACTTTGGAGGGTTGAGCTACTCCCTGTGGATCACCCAATTAAAGACCATCAGGTATACAACTGACCCATTGAGAGAAGGCAGATACACCTTGTGACTCAGCAAGGTATGCAGGGACCTGCCTATGGACAGAACTCTAAGGTTTTTCTATGCCACGTGCTGGATAGTGTGTCTTTGGGACAAAGAAAGCAAAGACCACATGGCAAGAGACTATACAAGGCTGATGCCTCGTCTCCATCTTGTCTTCAATCCTCCTTCATACCTCTGGAGGGACTTTGCTACAAACTGAAGCTCTGTACAAAGGACTCAATGACCCATCCCAGCTGTGGATGGACTCCAGAGACTGTATTTGAACCTGCAGTTTATTCCATGACTGCTACAAGCCTGAACCAAGAACTTTGCCATTACTGGATGTGAAGGGTTAAAATCCATATGCATTTTGTATAACAACCTGGTCTATGGATTGTGCCAGCTCTTTTCCAGACCCAACATCCAGAGTATGGTCAAGGGACCAGAGGCCTAGCAAATCGTGATCAGCTAAGAGAAAGCTGGGTAAACAGAAAGTCTTGCTTGCTAAGATAGGCCTGGTCAGCAAATTGCCAGGTGTTGGAGCTAAGAACTAAAGAATTGTGTCTTATTCAGAGTTGCAGATTGAACAAAGAATCCCTGCTCCTATTGTGTTAGTCGCTTCTGTAGGGAGACGTTCTTCCCACAGATCCAACCTTGAGTTTATGAAAAGTTGGCACAGGTCAGTAACCAATACCTTGCCTTTAGACACACAGAAAACAATCTTTATTGCCATATACTTTCACTGGTTCTTTGCTTTAACCCCTAGGAATGTACCTGTTGGACAATCAAAGGAGTTGCTCCATTCCAATGGACCCCAAATCAGAATTCAACATAGATATTTTATACTAATAACATTTTATCAAAGTATTCATTAAATGTTAACTTGCCAATTTAAGACCATGGCCAGAGACATTATATAACCTGTTGGCTAATGTGCTTATCTTGTCTTGCTGAAAAACCTATCCCAGGGTGTGGAACTGCCTACCCCGTAACTTTCCCCCACCCATGGAAAATCTATATATTCTACTTTAATCAATTGATTGACAGTGTCGCTGAGCCTAATAAGCAAGTTGACACTCCGGCAGCGCTGTGTGTAATAAACTCCTATGCTTGACCTCTACACTGTGTGGATTTATGTCCTTCACTGGTGAAGCTAGTAGTTTATAAACCATAATGGCTTTACTAGTCGCTAAGCCTGTCTTCAGTATAAGTACCATCAAGTTTATCATAAAAGTAAATGAAATGTTGTCTAGGGACTCACTCATCCCTCCACAGCCACCCTGTCTTAAAGTTGGTTTAACACCTAAATTTTAGTATTAGAACCCAGGGGCCGTACCACTTGGCTTTGGAACCCCTGTCCCCTGCCTAGCAAGTGCTACTGAATTGAGGGTGAGTCCCTCAATCGGGGTCTGCCAAGCACAGTTGTGCTGCCCTCGATTCACACAACAAGCATAACAACCCATTATTTCTCCTGCCCCTGTAACATGGAGACTGGGAATCCAACACCAGACAAAAGTGATCATTTCGGCAACCCAACCTATTTCCAACATACTGTAAAATCCACATGCAGACTCGTACACGAAACCTTGCAAGAAAAACTTCCTGAAGGGGGCTGAGGCACCTGCTGCTGGAGGGAAGGAGGGAGCCGTGGGTTGGGATTGAGGAGCACTGTAAAAAGGGGGGGGCTGTATGTTGGGATTGAGGGGCACTGGGAATAGGAGGGGGCTGTGGGTTGGGACAGAGGAGAGGGGTGAAGAGGAGCAGGCTCTGGTTGGGTCTGAGGAGCAGTGAGCACAGGAGGGGCTGTGGGTTGGGTCTGAGGGGCACTGGGAATAGGAGGGGGCTGTGGGTTGGGTCTGAGGGGCACTGGGAATAGAGGGGACATGGGTTTAGGCTGAAGAGCATCCTCGTTTGAGGATCCAGCAGGACAGGGGAAGGCAGCAGGTGATTCTAATTCCTTAGGGACATTCTGTGTGTGTGTGTGTCTGTGTGTGCAGGGGAGGAACATGCTCTATGCCCAGAGGACTTTATTCCTCTAGCCTGTGAGGACAGAGGGGCTGTCAGGAAGTTGCCCCTTCAAACCCACACACACAAAGGCCCTTCTGAGGAAAGGCAAAATCCTGAAGAGAAAAAGTAACACCAAAGAGGACTCTAGAAAGACAGATTTTAAAGATCTTAGTGAGTAGATTATCACCTGACCAGGGACTTGAACCCTGGACCCTCAGATTAAGAGTCTGATGCTCTGCCAACTGACCCACGAAAGCTCATGCTCCAAAATGTCTGTTAGTCTATAAGGTGCCACAGGACTCTTTGCTCCTTCTACCAACTGAGCTAACCAGACTCACATAGGGAAAGGGCCAGTTGGTGCAGAGGAGAAACTAGTCAAGAAAAAGAGAGCAGGAAACAATAGGGGAAACCTGCTGCTCTCTCTCTCTCTCTGCCCAGCCCTGGCCTGGCCTGGTATTAGTGCTGGTTAAAAAGAGGGGAAAATATCGGCATCTACCAGCCTTTCACAGCTGTACAAGACTTAGGCACAACAAGAGGTGCCCATCTGCAAGTGCCGAATGGTTGGATTGGCTAATGCAGCCTGCAGACGTCCAGGGCACATTGGGTGAGTGGAAAAGAACTGTAAGAGATGCTGGTTTTCAACCTTGTGTTAGAGAAGAACAGAATGCAGACTGTAGCAGAAATTGCTGAGAGAAGTAACAGATCAGAAAGGAATATGTACAAACAAAATGCAGTTGTTGCTCATCACTGTATGTCAGAAAAGGTATAAATGCTTGCCTTAACTGTTTATCTAACCAAGACCTACCTCGGGAGGGGAAACTCTGCCCGTGTGTACTCTCCCGACTAACTGCAGTTGCTCGAAAGAAACTGCATAATATAACAACATTTAACATCCCTGTGGTGGGAAGAACATCTCAATAGCCCAACACTGTGGCATTTAATTTCAAAAAGGGGAACTATGCAAAAATGAAGGGGTTAGTTAAACAGAAATTAAAAGGCACAGTGACTAAAGTGAAATCCCTGCAAGCTGCATGGACACTTTTTAAAGACACTATAAAAGAGGCCCAACTTCAATGTATACCCCAATTTAAGAAACACAGTAAAAGAACTAAAAAAGAGCCACCGTGGCATAACAACTATGTAAAAGAAGCAATGAGAGATAAAAAGGCATCTTTTAAAAAGTGGAAGTGAAATCCTAGTGAGGTAAATAGAAAGGAGCATAAACACTGCCAAATTAAGTGAAAAATTTAATAAGAAAAGCCAAAGAGGAGTTTGAAGATTGGCTAGCCAAAAACTCACAAGGTAATAAAATGTTTAAGTACATCAGAAGCAGGAAGCCTCCTAAACAACTCGTGGGGCCCCTGGAGGATCGAGATACAAAAGGAGCGCTTAAAGATGATAAAGTCATTGAGGAGAAACTAAATGAATTCTTTGCTTCAGTCTTCACGGCTGAGGATGTTAGGGAGATTCCCAAACCTGAGCCGGCTTTTGTAGGTGACAAATCTGAGGAACTGTCACAGATTGAAGTGTCACTAGGGGAGGTTTTGGAATTAATTGATAAACTCAACATAAACATGTCACCGGGACCCGATGGCATTCACCCAAGAGTTATGAAAGAACTCAAATGTGAAGCTGCGGAACTATTAACTATGGTTTGTAACCTGTCCTTTAAATCGGCTTCTGTACCTGATGACTGGAAGATAGCTAATATAATGCCAATATTTAAAAAGGGCTCTAGAGGTGATCCTGGCAATTACAGACCGGTAAGTCTAACATCAGTATTGGGCAAATTCGTTGAAACCATAGTAAAGAATAAAATTGTCAGGCACATAGAAGAACAAAAATTGTTGAGCAAAAGTCAACTTGGTTTCTGTAAAGGGAAATTGTGTCTTACTGATTAAAGTTCTTTGAACATGTGGACAAGGGGGATCCAGTGGACATAGTATGCTTAAATTTCAGAAATCCTTTGAGAAGCCCCTAACCAAAGGCTCTTATGTAAATTAAGTTGTCATGGGATAAAAGGGAAGGTCCGTTCATGAATTGAGAACTGGTTAAAAGACAGGGAACAAAGGGTAGGAATTAATGGTAAATTCTCAGAATGGAGAGGGGTAACTAGTGGTGTTCCCCAAGGGTCAGTCCTCGGACCAATCCTATTCAACTTATTCATAAATGATCTGGAGAAAGGGGTAAAAAGTGAGGTGGCAACGTTTGCAGATGATACTAAACTGCTCAAGATAGTTAAGACCAAAGCAGACTGTGATGAACTTCAAAAAGATCTCACAAAATTAAGTGATTGGGCAACAAAATGGCAAATGAAATGTAATGTGGATAAATATAAAGTAATGCACATTGGGAAAAATAACCCCAACTATACATACAATATGATGGTGTAGACGTGCAGACTCACCCCTGCGGCGCCTCCTGCTGGTCTCTCAGGGAATTAGCTCGATCTCCAGCTCCGGAGGACCCTCTGAAGGCTGGTGATCCGCCTGTCCTCCAGTCCTCATGTCCTTCTCTGGACTCTGGTGCCCTTTTAGCTGAGGGGCTGCCCTCTGCAACCCCCAGTACCTGTTGCCTTCTGCTAGGCTGCAGCCTGGGGCTTTCCAGGCCGGAGCTCCCCAGCTCCTCTGCCTGTCCCCAGCCCTGCTCCAGTCAGGTACCCTGTCTCTAGCTCCCTGCAGCCAGGCCCTTCTCCCTCTACAGGCAGAGGGAGACTGCTGAGCTCCTGGCCCACGGCCTCTTTCTACAGGCCACTGTGGCCTGACTGGGACATAGCCCAGCTGCAGCCTCTTCCCAATCAGCCCAGCTTAGCAGCTCCCAGCCACAACCTTCCTCCAGGGCTGGTTTAAGCCCTTCAGGGCAGGAGCGGGGTAACCACCTGCTACAGATGGGGGCTCATTTAGCTACAATCAATCAGGACACAGATCTTGGAGTCATCGTGGATAGTTCTCTGAAGATGTCCATGCAGTGTGCAGAGGCGGTTGCAAAAGCCCCACATTGGGTGGTAGTGACAGCCACTCTTCCGCTTATATTCACAGCCCCAAATGAAATAAACTCTCTGTCCTCTCTACCATCTTAGGCAGGTCAGGTTCCTTCCTCTCTCTAAGCTTCAGTAAAACATGAAGGGAGACCAAACTGACGTTTGCATCCTCTGTTGAGAGAGGTTTTTCTCCTCTTCCATTCTACCCCAGGCAAGACCGGGGAAAATAACCATTTAACGGATAATTCCAGAGAGACAAGTTTGGTCATTATAAATAGGATGATCCACTGAATCATATAGGAAGGTGGGGAAGGGAGGGATCCCAAGAGTCAGGACCAAGTATCCCTAGGCCATCCCTGACAGGTGTTTGTATAGCCCCTTCTTAAAATCCTCCAATGACGGAGATTCTGAAAATTTCCATTGAGGCCTCCACCATGCAATCAACAACGCTTGGCTTGTGGTTAAAGGCCAGGCTGCGATTCAGAAAATTTGGATTCAGTTCCCAGTTTGGTCCCATTATTTTCTGTGCAAACATGGACAAATTACAGCACTTCTTCGGGCCTCAGTTTCCCTATCTGTAAAATGGGAACCGCCCTCCCACACTTTGTCTATTTCACCTGTGAGCTGTTGGCAGCAAGGACTCTCTCTCTCTCACTCTGAGTTGTATAATACCTGGCAGAATCAGGGCCCCCACCCTCGGCCAGGGTCTCTGCAGTGCTTGGTACAACTAGGGCACCCACTCTTGGATGGGGTATCTGCAGGGCCCAACACAATGAGGCCCCAATCTAGGAGCCTAATGAGGATACAAAAATCTCCCCTTTCATTTGTTTATTTTAAAAAGTCCATTTTTAGCCTTCAAGTTCAGACAGAAAACATGAGTCCAAGAGTCTCAGAAAAACCAAGAAAGTAATAACATTACCCCCAAAGGGAGCATTTTTAAACATCTCATGATTTTTAAGCTGCCCTCTGGATTTTTGAGTCCAGACTCCTAGTTACTGTTCTCAATCTAACCTTGGCTGAACTCTGGAACTGTAACCAGTGACACTGAACTAGTAAGTGGAGTTGTACAAACAATTTTCCTTGGGCCATTGGTCGTCATAGCTTCCTTTACTGGGGTCGAAACCAAGAACTGAGTGTGTGCTCTTTCCACCCAATTCTTTTCAAATCCTTGGCCTTGGTTAGGGTAAATTTACACTTCTCTGAAGCAGAATCCACTGAACCACTGAATCCACAAAACCACTCCAAATCTCAACAGTGTTAGTAAGCACTGGCTTCCCGAAACATGCTCAGCTTTTCTTTAATTTGGTGGCACAGTTCCAGGCAAGGGACTGAATACAGGGCCGGATCATAATCTTTGTTTGTTACCACAGCTGGAGATTGTATTAAAAAATAGCTATTTTTCTGCAGCTATTAGATTTCCAACACTGATTTTATACACATTTTCAACACCTACAAAGGATAAATTCAACAAAAAGCCCACTTCTATTTCCTTAATATCTGCATCAAGAAGGGCAGCATTCCCTGTAACATAGGATTAGCTAGGAGAGATCTTTTGTTGGTCCTGGGGTACATATCATTTGGGAACCAAATACATGGGCATTTTGCCTAGTTCAAAATCACCTAATGTGGATTTCTATCCCCAGATCATCTGAGACAATATTGACTTCAACAACTGAACTACAATGTGATCATATGAACTTCCTTCAGTTAGTTGGGTTTCTGCTGTTGTTAACCATTTCTGAGTGGAGAATCACTGCTGTGACCTTGTTAGCATGTCCAGTAAATTGGACAGTTCTCTCCTGGAGACAATTCAAGTGCAGTTCTGTCAACATGTCATCATGGAGGGATGGGGGAAAAGCAAAGCTGAAATCACAAATGAGGACTTTAGAAAATGGTCATTTGTCTTAAATTTTCCAATAAATCTGAGCTACATCCTATCAAACTGAACTAATATCCAACTGGGTGACCAAATAGCCTTCAGGAAAGACAGAAACCCACATCACAGAGAGCTAGAATACATGGCAATGAAAGTGTGAAGTGAAATTCCAGAGCAGGTTACATCTGATTATTAAGAATCAGGACAAGAGATTCTCCCATCACATTCTCCTCTGATCCATTCAAACCTGCTTCACTCAGCACTGTCTCAATAGTCAGTTATGTTATTTACAACATGTTTAATATCCCAGCATCCCCATAATGCGGGACAAAACAGCTACCTTGTAAGAAGTGGCTTTACCAATAGATGGAACCTGGGATTTAAACTCCCAATGATCACACTGTGTTTGGGATCCATTTGGATTCCCCTTCCAGGTCTTTGACACTTACATCTGCACTCATAGCAACTCTGATATAGGATTAAAGTCAAACCATCATCTCTGTCAGAGAAAAACTCAGTTCTCGCTTTTTGTTTGGGTGCAGCAAAATCAAATACTTTATTATTTCTCCAGTAATTACAATGGAGGGAGAGAGTGCCATAGGACACAGGGTCACCCCAGTCCCGGACAGGTCTCTCAACTGGTAAACAATTACAGCAAGCTTTATACCTTTGTTACAGACAATTTCTAGCAATAATACAGACGGTAAAAAGAAACAATTGCATTTGTTTATACATAAGCCTTTCTGCTATCTTATTTGTCTCACTACTAGAAAAAGCAAGCCTGCATATTTGCAAGGTCGTAATAACTTTTTACACAGTTCTTTCCCTCTGCCTCACACTATCCTTGCTTCTACAAGTCTCACGTCATTAGGGTCACAGCTAGCCTAACTCATGCTAACTAACTAACATGCATTAAGATCCCTTCAAATCCTTGTTAATTATTTCCTGGCTTCCACATCTCCAAGCACAGACAACAGAGAATGCATCATCACAGGACACTTTGAGAAGTGGATGGTTAGAATGTGAAGATAAACTATACATGGCTCAGACAAAAGGTAACAGTTCTGCAGCGATGGGGAAGGAGGGAATCTCTGAGTCGCCCCGTATCCTTCCAGTGTCACAGAGGCTGAAATGACACTTTTTTTCCTGCCCCTGCTCCTCTTCATTTAGATATAATTTGAAAAGTTCCCAATAGAACTGCTCTTCAGCACAACCCAGAGCAACGTGAGAACAACTGGCAATGATACAATCTGAATCATTGGTGACTAACAATAACTTTGCAATAGGAGGAATGGTATAAATGTGATGCTCCCTTGTTTCTTATGGGAAGGGCTCACTCAAATTACTCATGAGACAATGGAGTTGATAGAAAGGACAAATTGGTCTACCTCAAAACAGGGCAAACTGTAAACAGGCAAAAATGGGCCACTCATCTGGACAAGTTAAGGGATAACGGTGCTGCAAACAGTTCAAACAGCTTCAAAAGTTACTGTGTGGGAATCGGGAAAATTATTAAAGAAAAAGTATTGATAGCCCTAGAGGTGTTTATAGTGTTGATCTCCTTGGCAGATTCTCTGATGGCTCACATGAGTTGAGAACCAAGAGAAGGTTTTCCCACACTCACTGCATTGATAAGGCCTCTCTCCTGTGTGGATTCTCTGATGGGTAAAAAGGTTTGAGCTGCGACTGAAGGTTTTCCCACACTCACTGCATTCATAGGGCCTCTCCCCTGTGTGGATTCTCTGATGTTCAGAGAGGTTTGAGCTGCTAGTGAAGCTTTTCCCACACTCACTGCATTCATAGGGCCTCTCCCCTGTGTGGATTCTCCGATGCCTAATAAGGTGTGAGCTGTGATTGAAACTTTTCCCACACTCACTGCATTCATAGGGCCTCTCCCCTCTGTGGATTCTCAGATGGCGAAAAAAGCCTGATCTGTGAGCGAAGTTTTTTCCGCACTCACTGCATTCATAGGGCCTTTCTCCTGAGTGGATTCTCTGATGCTTTATAAGGACTGAATAGTCACATAAATGTTTCCCACCTTCAGTGCATGTATTTTTTCTCTTTCCCATGAGGATTTCCTGCTGTGTTGTGGTTTCGTTGAGGTCCGTCTGAGTTCCCCCACAGGAAATAAATTTACCCATTTTCTCCCCTGACTGGTTTCCTTGCTCTCTTTCTGGTCTGTGCTGAATCTCACAGGATTTTCCCTGCTCATGTCTCCTGGACACATTCCTTTTCGATCTTTGTGATAATGCTCTGTGTTTATCCACTTGCTCAACATTTTCCTGCTGAGAATTCTGCTCCTCTTTCTCACATACCATTGCGTCACCTGCTGTGATAGAGACAGAAACCTCAAACAGGGATAGAAAGGGGAAGGCCAAACCAATACAGGTACTGGAGAGAGGTCAAATAAAAATCAGGAACTGAACTCCCCCAAACTCTTCCCCCAAATGTAGTGGTGGGATTTTATGTTTGTATTTTATATAATTTGGAATGAAGGATAAAGAATAATTATGTAGCCTGCATTAAGCGTATTGGTGTATGATCTGATCACATCCTGCCAGCCACCCTTTTTGAATAACAGAAAGGAATGGCTAATGGGCCAATGGGTAGAGATACATCAGCCAGAATCTTTGTCAGGACTGATTTCAAGGCAGTAACAGTAACAGTAACAGACCTTTGAGGGTCACCAATTTGTTGCAGGTTTAGCATTTTAAAATAAGTAAAACAATGCCATGATTGGTTTCCTTTGCATTGCGATTTGATGTTCCTGTTCAAAATGTTGTGTGTAAATTAATTCTGTTTTGTGTGTGAATGAGGAATGTATGTGTTAAGAGATAAGTGTGAAGGCCATCACTGAACCAGATGTACGAGGGAGGAATCGGAGACAGATGCAAGGGCACCAGGAGGCTGCGACACACCCCTACTGAAATGTCAGAGGAGGGCAGACTGACGACTCTAAAGATGAGACAGGCACCTATCAGTGGGGACAAGATAGCTGGGATCTAAACCAGCCTGGGAGAACTCCCTGAGGAACTAGATGAAGGAACAAGGTAAAGGATGAAAAGGACAATTTAAGAAAACAAGCGCTCATCAAACAACAATTGATTACAACACGACGGTGCAAAACTCATTGGTCCCAATGAAGGAAAATCACTCTATAAACAAGGTGCCTTGCCATGAAACTTTGGGTTCATCCTGCCAAGACTTCTGCAGAGCATCGTGTCATGACCAACAGAACCCAGCTCCTCCTACCCATGATCAACCTAGCTGGGTCAACCTAGTGGGTCAACCACTAGGTTGATCTGGACTCTGGACTGGTAACTATAACATTGACTGGCGGGACAGTGTGTGTGTGTGTGTGTGTGGTGTGTGATTGAATGCATAAGCTAATATTCACCTGGGAGTGGCTAGCCCTTTGGGATCAGAAGAAACTATTATTTAATGACACTGCTTGTAAAGAACTGCTCATCTCTGAATCCAGTGGTTTTGGTGATGTTATAAGAACTGGAATGCCTGAGAAAACTGTCTTTATGTTTTCTTGTTAGCCAGTGTGGTCAAACAGGAGTTTACTTTTGTGGCCGGTTTGCTTTATCTTCTAAAAGAACAGGAGTACTTGTGGCACCTTAGAGACTAACACATTTATCTGAGCATAAACTTTCATGGGCTACAGTCCACTTTATCAGATGCATGCTATGCTCAAATAAATGTGTTAGTCTCTTAGGTGCCATAAGTACTCTTGTTGTTTTTGCAGATACAGACTAACACGGCTGCTACTCTGAAACTTATAAAAGAATAACCACCAGTTTGGGGTTGTGTTTGCCCTATTTCTCAGCAGTTCGTCCTGAATTTGGCATCCTCAGTTGTGACCCACTAAGGCTTGGTGACAGGATGCCAAGGGAGGGGGCTGGGTCATGGATTTACAGGGAGTTAGGTGACCCAACCTTCATACAGTCTCCCTTGGGACCGCCCTCTTTAGGGTATGTCTAAGGTGCATCAGGAAGTCAGCTGCCTTCCAGGCTGAGTCTCGTGCTAGTGCATTAAAAAATGGCTGTGGAGACATTGCTTTGATGTTAGGGCTCTGCTTGGAGTTCAGACCATCCAGCCCACCCACCCCCCTCAACCCCTGGCTTTACAACCCAAGCTACAGCCGCAACCGACAACGCCTACACCGTTATTTGTAGTGAGTCAGCATGGACTCACGGGGAACGAGGCAGGCTCCAGACGCAGTGCAGACATACCCTTAATGGGCGACACGCTCGCTTTAGCTTTTTCCAAAGGCCAACCCCGGTTCCCCTTAGAACCACAGAGTTAAAAGGGACCACAAAGGTCATGTAGTCTAAACCCCTGCCAAGGTGCAGGATTTGCTGCGACTAAACCAGCCTCCTTTTGAAAACCTCCAGTGAATAACCTTCCACCACCGCCCTAGGCGTCTGTTCCATTGTCCTGCTGTTCTTCCAGTTAGGAAGTTGTTCCTGAGATTTAATCTAAATCTGCTGTGCTGTAGTTTGAACCCACTGCCTCTTGTCCTGCCCTCTGTGACAAGAGAGAAGAACTGTTCCCCATCCTCTGTATGGCAGCCTGTAGCGGGGAAGTCCAGCAGGGATCACAACCCGCCCATTGGGCTACAGAGCCAGGAAAGCCACCTCCACCCCTCCGGAAGCTGAGGGGCGGGACAGGAAGCAGAAGTACAAAAGGAGGGGGCCCTGCAGCTCAGTTGGGCTGGAGCTGCCGAGGGAGACAGACACTTATCACCCGCTGCCGGAGCAGGACACCGAGGACCTGCTGGGGCGGCCGCCAGAGGACTGGCCAAAGCTCCCAGGGTCACCAGCCAGTCGAGGTGCCAATGAGTTGATGGGCTGCCACAGACCACCGACCCTGGGGAAACGGAGGCCAGAGGTACCAAAGCCTGGGGATTGTTGGAAGTAGCCCAGGGAAACTAGACCATCATCTGGCTGAGTGTTGACCTGACACTAAGTAAGGGTGTTGTGGGTGGATCCCCCCGATCCAGTGACGGATTACACTGCCACTGCTAGGGCCCGGGGCTGGGACCCGGTGGAGTCAGGTGGGCCGGGGTCCCCCTACCTCCTGCCACCCACCTTCGGCCAGGAGGCCTGTGTTGGTCGACCGCCCGCCGAGCTAGGACGCTAGACTGGTGCTTGCCCCTGCCTGAGCCCTAGACTGTTTGGTGCTCGCCCTGGGCAAAGCCCCTCATTGTTTGCTGCCCCACTCTGCCTGAGGGCCTGGGCTTGGAGACTTTGCAGCTCTGCCCTGGGACAGACCAGGAGGGATGGCCACACATGCTCACACAGCCTTTCGAGTATTTGAAAACCACTGTCATATCCCCCCCATTAACTCTTTTTTCCCAAACTAAACACACCCAGTTCCATCAGCCTTTGCTCACTGGTTTGCGTTCCACCCCTTTGAGCATCTTTGTCACTTGCCTCTGGATTCTTTCCAGTTTCTCTACATCCTGTCTAGTCACTGGTGACCAAAACTGGACGCAGGACTCCCCTGAGGCCTAACCAGTGCTGAGTAGATCAGTACTATCACCACCTGTGATTTGCATGCTATGCTTCTCTAATTGTATTTGCTTCTTTTTTGCAGCATCATCACGCTGTTGACTTCATGTTGAGGTTGTGATCCACCACAACTCCCAGATCCTTCTCAGCGGTGCTGCTGCCATGCCAGTTATCCCCCAGTAGCACCTTACACTTGTCTTTGTTCAATTTCATTGGTGTCTATAGCCCAGTTTGCCAATTTATCATGATCCCTTTGAAGTTTTGCTCTAGCTTCCAAAGTGTTGACAACCCCCCCAGCTTTGTGTCGTCTGCAAATTTGATCAGTATGCTCTCTATTCCTACATCCAGGTCATTAATGAAGACGTTAAATAGCAACAGACACAATTTGAGAAATCCCTCCAATCTGACATCATTCCAATAATAGTTATTCTTTGCTTGCGGTTGTGTAACCAATTATATATCCACTTAATGGGAGTTCCATTGAGCCTGCATTTCTCCAGCTTACTCATGGGACTGTGTCAAAAGCCTTTTTGAAGTCCAGGTTTTTTAGCCACCAAACCAGTTACCCTATCAAAGAAGGATATCAAGCTGGTTTGTCATGCTATGTTCTTAGTAAATCCATGCTGGCTGCTATCGGTTACCTCTTCATCCTCCGGGTATTCACAAATTGAATGTTTTATACATTGTTCTAGTAGCTTCCCTGGTGCTGAGGTCAGGCTGACTAGTCTATAGTTCCCCAGCTCCTCCCTTTTCCCCTTTGTAAAGATGGGCACTATGTTAACCCTTCTCCAGTCTTCTGGGACCTCTCCTGTCATCTGAGTTTGCAAATATTGCCAGAGGCTCTGAGATTCCATCAGCTAATTCTGAGATGAACAGCAAGAAAGGAGGTGGGGGGCTGGCTTTGGGGATTAAGAGCTCTGTTATCAACATTTGAGCTGTTGAGCTTGAGTTGATGGCTGCCATCCACAAGGAGTCATCAGAGGGAGGCGGAGATTTCAGTTTGGACAGAAGGAGACAGGTCTGGAGTAGAGCGGTAGATCTGTGATTCATCAGCATACGGACAGTAGCTGAATTTGTGTTTGTGGGTGAGATTTCCCAGAGATAAAGTGCTGATAGGGATTTTAAGGGGTCCCGTGTGCCCCAGACTGTGTCCCGCTTGCCCCAAGCTGAGTTAGCTGCCAGACCCCCACCCATAGGGTCAGAAGCAGACTGCATCCTAACCCCTGCCTTTCAGGCAAAACCAAATTGCTATATAGGACAAAGGTTAACTTCTGCAATTCTTGTTTGTCTATATAACGGGCACCAGGAAGTAAAGCAAAAAGAGGAACCAAGCGGCCCTAAGGTGCCCAGCTGTAATACGCAGAGTCTAGCTAGAGCTTTTGCAGAAGTAACCGCAAGCAGGGGTCCAAAGGCAGGCAGACTACCAACGAAAACCACATTTGGGACAATAGCAGGAAAAGCCCTAGATGGTGACAGGCTCGCTAAAAGTAAGAAAGTATGCCAAATAAGGAGTTGGTAACGTGTAATGTGTGTGATGTGTAATTATGCTTTGTGGTTTTGGCCTTTATAGGCTTGGTGAAAGTCTGTTAAAGGCAAGGCAGCTACCCCCACCTTCTTTGTGTGGGGCCATGTTGACCTTCCCTTTATGCATATCGGAATTTTAATAAAGGTGCCTCAGTGTGTGTCTGACCCAAAATCAACTGTGTGGTCAATTTTTCCACGACAGTGCAGAGGAAGTGACCATGGACTGAGCCCTGTAGAACCCCCACAGAAAAGTGGAGTGGGGGTGAGGACGATATTCCTAAGGACACGCTGAAGAAGTGGTTACAGAGGAAGAAGGAGAACCAGGAAGCAGACAAGATGTCAAGACGACGACCATGGTCAGTGGTATTAAAGGTGGCTGACGGGTCAAGAAGAATAAGGATGGAGCACTGGTTCTGAGCTTTGCTTGGGAGAGATCATTAGAGACTATGGCAAAAGCATTCTCAGTCGAGGGCCTCAAATATCTGCCTCTCTGAAGCCTTCCCTTCCCACTGCCACCAGATCCTTCCTGCTCCTTGGAGAAACCACTCCCCATCCCCTTCCCACTATCCTCAGTCTTTTCCACTTCCAAGGATCCCAGATCTCCTACCCAATCCCCGCAGCCCCAACAGCACCACTGCTGGGACCTCCACCCCTTTTCTCCATTCCCAGGCTCCCACTCCCCCAAACCACCACACTCCCTGTTCCCAGGAGATTCTGTCTCTGATTCCTCACCTCCTCTTCCTTCCATGGTACCCATCCCTCCCTGATTCCCTCTAGTCTTCCACATCCCTATCCCTTTCCTCGCACTACACTCAGCCTTCCCTACCTTGTGGCACCCCACAACCACTAGCTCCCCCATCATCTTCTCCACTCCCACTGCTCCCTGCTCTCCTTCCCCCCTACCCCCCAAGAACTCCTGAATAGGAACCTCACACTGCTCTCACAGTCATTGGCTGGTTGGGTCAAGAGGACATGCTGTGGCCACTGCCTCTGAGCTACACCCATTCATCTGAGTCGGAGCCGTACCACTGTTAACTTTCAGACTAGGTGTATTGTGCGTTTTGCTTGCATTCTGAAGGAGTTCCCCCTGCATTCTGAAGGAGTTTCTTTGCCCTGGTCTACACACAGCCCCTGGTTCGAACTAGGGTACGCGAATTCAGCTACGTGAATAACGTAGCTGAATTCGAACTACCCTAGTTCGAATGACTTACCGTCCAGACGCCGCGGAAGTGAACTCCGCGGCTCCAAGGTCGACTCCGGCAACTCCTCCTGCCGCGGTGGAGTACCGGAGTCGACCACGGCGCTTCCGGAGTTCGAACTATCGCGTCTAGATCAGACACGATAGTTCGAACTCCGAGAAGTCGAACTCGCCGCGTCGACCCGGCGGGTAAGTATAGACGTGGCCTTAGATGTTTCCCCCTGATTCCAAAATTTCAGGGCTGAGAGCAATATTTTAAAGTGTTTTAAAATCCACTCTGGCCTCTTCTGAGCTGCTGAGTTTTGTCAGCATAGCTCTGTTTGTTAGGGATGCAAAAGAACACATCCTTAATTGATATAATTATGCTGGGAAATTCTCTCATGCAGACACAGAGTGCTGAAAAAGTCTATTAAAAAATAAGGAAATTAAATGCCCATAACCTACATCAATACCGAGTACAGGTTTCCCAGTTCTGCTTCATGCCTTTGCACTAGGTGGGTGGTGGCTAAACTTAAACTTCTGAAAACCAGAAGAGGAAGAGTTAATATACACACCACCCCTTAAATGCAACCTTAACTCTGCCCCTGGCCCTGCAGGAATGGCTCAGTAAGACTGGTGCAAAGGTTAAGAAACTAACAAAGGAAGTGGAGGTTTCTCCATTTCTTGAAGTCTTCAAGTTGCAGTGGATGCCTTTCTGGGGGCGTATTGAGTCCAACACAAGGTATTCAGCTCAGTACAGCAGTAACTGGATGAAATTCTATGACCTGGTTATACGGGAGGTCAGATTAGATGACCTAATAGCCCTTTCTGGCCATAAAATCTATGATTCCTATATAGCTATGAAGGACTAGGAACATGCCATTGTTTGTGTTGTGTTCAGAGATGGGAATACCAGCATTTCTCCACATGCCTCCAGCTGTGTGCTCTGGGTTAGCTGTAGCTGTAACTGGATGGTGGAGGGAGGAGTTGGAGCAGCTTGGCAGAGCTATGACTGTGATATGAAGCAAGGTGCATGTGAACCCTGAGGGACCTAGTCTGCCCCATTTCAATGCACTCAGTGGGCTATTGCTGAGACAGGGCAGAGCAGAGGTGGCATTGTGGGGGTGGCGTGAACCTTAACTCTTCATCTCCCCTTCTTAGAACCGAGGGGACAGTAACCCTTACCCAGCGAGGTCACAGTCTCATAGTTCTCCTGCATGACGTCTCTGCAGAGGGCTCTCTGAGCAGGGTCCAGCAGAGCCCACTCTTCCCTGGTGAAATACACAGCCACCTCCTCGAAGGTCACCGGCCCCTGAAAGAGCAAGAGTCCCCCACTCACAACCTGCTGCCCCACTCACAGCCCCACTATTCATGGGGGAGAGGAGCCAATCAAATGGATGCTCTGAGAGAGAGACAGTCAGCAGGGTCCCACCCCTACCCTGCTCAGAGCAGCCAGGAGGCAAAACAGGAGGGGAGATAGAGATCCCCTCACCCCCACCCCCCAGCAGACAGAGGGGGAAGGGTCTTCTCCTCTATCACACACCTACAGGCCAGAGGCTGATGCGGGGGATGGGGCCCCCAGCAGGCTCCAGGGTTGGCTCCCCAGTAGGAATCCCAACAGGCTTCCCATTGCCAGCAGCTGGAAGGAAGGGGAGGGGTTATCTACTCTAGGCCCCACTGGTGGGTAACCTCCCACCCCCTCCTTCGAATCTCCTAGCAGCCTCTGGCCAGTAGGTTCATGTTCTTGCACTGGGAATCTGATACGTTTTCCCCAGCGCTGTCCAGGGTTCCCCCACTCCCAACACAACCCCATTCCACAAATAGGGTCATTTCCTCCCCCAAGGCCCATGGGTCTGTTCCCGGAATCCAAGACTTGGGTTAAACAATTCCCAGCAAGTTTGTCACACGCCTTGTCCCCTCCCTTTCTCCACCCTGGGTGTTTCCTGCCCCCATCCCCCCTCCACACTGAGCTCCCCCAAAGATCCCAGGCCCTCAATATTTCCTGCCCCTCCCCCTCCAGCAGGAACCCACTAGCAACCCCGCAATAATCCCTACCTGGACTGGCTCCACTACAGCCAGTTCCCTTCCCTGTCCTGTGGGACGCTGGGACAATCTGGAGCCAAAGGTGGGCGTTACTCTGCCGCCTGTCAGGGTGAGAAGGGTGACAGGGAAGCTTTCAGAAGGACCTTTAGTTCCTGTCACATCATGATCTTCCCCGGCCCTTTCCCTGCACAAGATGTTTCTGACTCGCATGCTGGGAAAACATTCCATCACTTTATCACAGCCCAGACCCAACCCCTTCCACCAGCACTAAACCCACTGTGCTAGTTTTAAAACCCTGAGAGCAACTCCCGCAACGGTGGGGACCAGGCGGAGGCAGGGACAGGACAAAGTCTGCCCAGTGCTGGCGTGGTAAATAAAATGAAGTTTGCTGGTGATATTAAGATGGAAGCCATTGTCAATAGAGACCAATAGTGGAACATTACATGGGGCTCACTTCCATTCTATGTATTATGTTCCTCACCCTCATGCTTCAGGGTTTCAGCCACCACTGGTAGGGGTCAGGAAGGGATTCTCCCCCCAGCCCCCCAGTGTATTTTGAGAGGGTTTATTTAATCTCCTTCCTCTGAAGCTTCAGGAATGGCCAGAGAAGACGACAGGATATTGGGCGGGGTGGACCAGGGCAGTGAAGTGGCACTGATCACTCAGTCTCTCTCTCTAAGGGGCTTGGCTGGCTGGTTCTTGCTAACTGACACTATAGTTGGGATGGGGAAGGAATTTCCCCCCCCTAGGTCGGGTTGTCAGTGACCTTGGGGGGGGGGGGGCAGGGAGTTTCATCTTCCTCTGCAGCGTAGGGTGTGGGGCACTCACTAGGATCACCCAGAAATATCTCACTTAACCATTTCCCTGCCACTGCAGGGGTCTGGGGCACTGGGGCACCTCGGTCCCTCCTATTCTCTGCCTGGGGCATGTAAGAGTCTAGTCTCCTGGGGGCTGCAAGGCTTTGGTCTCACTCCAGCTGTTGGGTTTAGTGGGCGGGTGCTGGGGGGTGTTGGCAGCCAGTGCTAGACAGGAGGTCAGACCAGATGATCCAGTGGTCCCTTCTGGCCTTAGACTTTATGACTCTATGACTGGATGTGGGCAGGTTTGGGAGCTTGTGACCTCCGCCCCCCCTCCCTCACTTATTTCTCCTTCATTTTCTGACTTCTGTTCCCCCCCATCCCTTCCTCTGCCTGGGAGACTTAGTGACCAACGATCTCTGGGTTCTTTTGCTCTCCTGCGATCGCTGACAGCACTCAATGCCAGTTTGAATCAAAACTTTCTGCCTTGTCCCCATTTCTACTAACCACCGCAGGGGTTTCAGTCTCGCTGGCTGGGATACAGGCAATGAAAGGGTTACTGTGCACAGCTGCAAACTGCCTCATTTCACAGCTGAAATAAGTAAGCAAGTACAACTTATTGACAGTCAATTTTTTTCTGACCCCTGAACATTTACTTAAAAAGTAAGAATACAACATGTATCCCTGCTGAGTCTATATATAACTTGTATATTTCAAGAGGCTGGCAGAAAACACTGACCACAATGAACAGGGGAGTGCAGGAGTGGGGGAGTGAGATTTTCTTTGCTTTAGATCATAATGAAACACTCAACATCTCACCGCCTCCTGACTGCCGTTCCTGAGCCCCCGGGGGTCGCAAACCACCAGCTGAGAAACACCAGCCTAGATCATTCTTTTGTATCGGCATTGACTACGCATGGGAAGAGAGTGCTACATGGTACCCAGACTTAGGCTATGGCTACACTTGCACTTCAAAGCGCTGCCACGGCAGCGCTTTGAAGCGCTAAGTGTAGTCAAAGCGCCAGCGCTGGGAGAGAGCTCTCCCAGCGCTGTCCGTACTCCACCTCCCTGTGGGGAATAACGTACAGCGCTGGGAACCGCGCTCCCAGCGCTGGGGCTTTGACCACACTGGCACTTTGCAGCACCGCAATTTGCAGCGCTGGAGAGGGTGTGTTTTCACACCCTGCTGCAGCGTTGCAAATTTGCAAGTGTAGCCATAGCCAAAGTGTGAATGAGCCCAGTGCAATGGCATATATGGACCAACTCTGGGAACTGTTAATTCCAGTAACACCCACGTTTTGAACTCTCTGCCTTACTTCACTGTAAAAAGAAGATGAAAGTTCATAAGATCTTACAATACCCTATAGCAACAAGTTGATTAAAAGTAGGTTAAATTCTTTTCAGCCATGAAGGCCATGCACAGGTGCAAGACGACCAACGACAGAAAATTAAATTAGTCCAAACAAAAGGAGGCTAATGATGTCGTTCAGGGCCAGTACTAAGCTCTATGCTTGGTAAACAAGAAAACGTGGCAACAAAGTTACCTAGGCCAAATTTGGCCTTAGGGACATGGATTTAATTAGTAAACAAAATAATAAAAAATTAACTATGCCACCTACTTTTATTCCTTTTGGGACTTTTAAAAAGAGAGGGGGGGGGGGGAAGAGAAAATCATCTCCCACCTCATCCCTGACATGGCAACACTGCTACTAAACTGATATAGTTCCTTTCTGAGAGGCTTTGTTTTCATTATATTTTAATTTGTGTTCCTTCCTCTTCTCATGATGCACATTTATTAATTTGCACTTCATTTTGACCATAGTTCTATCCTGTTTCTCAGAAAGGCTCTAAGGGCTTGTCAGTTAAAATATGTTCCAAAGAGACCCATTGCTCCCGTGATTAGTGACTTTCTTAAAGTCTCTCGGTGCTTGTAAGTTAAACTAGTTTTCTAAAAAGACCCCTCTTTTTAAGAGCAGGATTAGTAATGAAACTTACCCTCTTTCCCACAAGCCACTGCCTCTGTGCCTTTACTCTCCAGTGCAACACCTTCAAATAATTCTGCTGAGGATGTTTCCCAGAAATTAATCATCATCGGGATGGCTAGGAATGTATGGGGAGAAAAAAAATTAAGATTCTATCTTAAATGAATAAAATTAATTTAAGGCATAATGTAAGCATAAAAAAAAAAGTTTAGAGCAAAAAGTTAATTAAAAGAACCAAACAAACATTGCATTCTTAAAGTAGTGCAGGTTATGCAAAAAAACAATATATATATATATATATATATATAATTGCTGTTTTAACCAAATTAGATGCTAATAGCTGTTTTATTTATTTAAAGTGTAAAAATCAGCTACAACCTGTGTCACAAGAGGTAAATAGTGCACTAAAATAATTATAAGTTAAAAATGTGAATACATTACCAATTTAGAGTCACAACAAAAAAAGTCTATTTTTAAAAAAAAAACTCCAACTATACTAACAAACTTTCAAATAAATAGTTTTTAAAAAAAGCTCAGCCTTTGTATTTTTTTTTTAAAAAGTGTCAAGCAGCCACTCAAACACAGGAAAAGTTGTCAAAGACCTTAGTGGTTTTTAAAAAAAAGCTTTAAAATCAGACTATGCAAACTTAATTAAAAACACTATTAATATTACTGCAATTAAAACTACAAAATACAATTCTTAAAATTAATGTAGTCAGTTAAAAATGCAATAATTAAAGAAAGCAAAGGCAAAAAAAATGAGTACTAAAAAAACTGCAAAACACTTTAAATGCTTACGTGACATTGATGAGCTAAAATATTTAAGAAACAATCATTTGATAATATAGTGGTGCAAGAATAAAGTAACATCGCTCCCCATTGTTACACAGCTTCCAGGTGCTGGAGGCTGCGATGCCCTGTCGTTAACATGGTTATTGGTCTGAAATCTCCCCACGGCCAGTCAGAGACAGACACGTACCTGTGTCGCTCCCCAGCCCCCGTCGCAGCATCTCTAGGGGAAGGAGAAGATGGGAGAGGTGAGGATTCAGTCCCTCGCATTCATGGAGAAATCCCCATTGCTTATTAATGGAACTGCTGTTAACGACGAGATGGTGACCGAGATCAGAGGCAGATAACGCAGCCGCTGCAGACAGAGCCAGCCCCACAGGGCTGCTCCATGGGGAAGGGTGACTCGCTGAGCTGGGCTGTGAGATGGAGCCGAGGATCAGTGACATCACTAGAGTCCCCGACTCCTCCCCAGGGCGAGGGTCGCTCTAACCAGAGGAGACGCCACCCCCAGACTCCAACTCACCTTTGAATCCCAGCAGCACCTCCTGCAGCACGGCACTTTGCAGAGAGAAATCACTGAGTCTCTTCTCCAGCTCCGCCAATGACGGCTCTGGCTTCCCAAACGTCCCGTCCTCCCTGCTGGGGAAAGGAGGGGTGAGAAATAGGCCTGAGCCCCAGACCCTGAGCCCAGCAACCCCCAAACTTCACGAAACCTGGATCTGAGCTTTGTAGCCTGAGATAGTCAATGTCAGGGTGAGTCACCCCAGCCCTGTGCTCCCCAGAGAGACGGGAAGTGGGGAGACACTAGAGCAAGGAACGGAGACATTGTTCAGGGGCTCTCTCAGGGACGCGCTGGTTCTGGGGGGGGCAGAGCCACCCCCTACGCTGGGTTACGGCAGGAACAAGGGGCACCAGCACTGGGATTATGTGGAAAGGGAGGAGACACAGACCAGAGAGTGGGCAGGTCCTACATGCTGACAGTGGCCACAGACAGAGCCCAGGGCTCCAGCAGGGAATGAGCTTGGGCCCTTAAACACCAAAACCCCCGAACCCTTCAGCTGAAGCAGTAACCCTGGGGCATCCGGCTCATTTGGCAGAGAGGGCCACATTGCCCTGTCCGTTACGGCCAGTGGACAGGGCATCAGGTTAGGACTCTGTGCCCTGCTCCATTCACAGCAGAACACCCACTGCTCTCCATGGGACACCCACGTACGAAGAACAAGGGGGGAATCTGCCCTTCGTATGGGAAATAAAATTTTAGTTCTTAGTATTTTGCCAAGTCTTTGTCTGTCACACTCAGTGTCACTCAGGAGGAAAACAGCCCCCTCCTGGACACCCTGTAGGGCCCTGCTGGTTCTTCCCTGTGTTTCCCTGCCTTTCCCACCCTCCTTTCTCCATTTCTCTCTTGCTTCCTTGTCCTTGTGTCTCTCCTCTGTTCTTCCCTCCCTACAGCAAACCCTATTCCCACCCTGCAAAGGTTTCACTCCCGCCCTCTCCCGTTCGACCTGCTCAGGTGATCACCAGGGAACGTTCAATGTTGACATCAAAGTGTTGCTATTTCAGTTGACACCCCGATGACATTTCCAGGGGACAGGAGAGTTCACGCTCTCAGAGCTCCGGCTTCAGGCAGCCCCAGCAAGGCAACACTGTCTCTGTTTACACTGGGGAGGTGCTGAGGGCCAGCAACTCACTTTAACAAATGTGAGAGCTGAGGTTCTGCACCCTCGGAATACGTGACGCGGCCACGTCGGTCCAGGAGACAGGCCTGGTCTGTCCCATCGGCCCTGGGTCTAGCAGCCCTGCTGTGACCTCATGAGCGATCAGACAGTAACCGGCTCTTCTCCTACCTGAGTCAGCCACTAGGGGAGCCAGAATCACACGCTCCCAGGGCAGGGAGCAGCTTCCTATTCAGCGCAGTTATCAAACCTAATGGCCCATGAGGGGGAGCGAAATGGAGCCCAGGACTTACCTGCCCCCAGTGCTCCCAGCACCCTAAAGAGGGGGAGAAAGAGGAGGCCGTCAGGGGGAGTGTCCCTGGGTGGGGAGGCCTCCTGCTCTGCAGGGATCACCACTGAGGCCTCGGGCAGTAGGGGAATTTCGGGTTTACATTCCCAGAGCAGCTGCCCCCCCACACACCCCGCAGGGACTTTCCTCTACGCAGCCCCAGCAATCCCTGCGGGCAGGTCGCCACTGCGGGAATCTTCTCCCCGGGCACTTTACAGGCAGAAGATATTTCTCTGCATTGAGAATCAAATTCCCCCCAGTGCCGAGAGACCCAGAAGGCACCTGGCCCCACTAAACCCATTAACCTGCCGTGTGAGGGGCCTTGGGCCTGGCTCAGGACCTCAGCATGGTGGGGGAGGGGATTTCACCCTCCAAGTGCAAATGCAGAGAGACATTTCCAGGAGAGAAGGTCTTGGGGCTGCAGCATCCAGGACTCCCAGGGCCCATCCCTGGCGCCGCTGCCAGACTCACCGGGTGACCTTGGGCAGGGCTCTGCCCCTCCCTCTGCCTCACTTTCCCCATTTGTCCCATAGGGATAATGCCCCGACCCCACTCTGCAAAGTGCTTTGGGGTCCAGGGCTCAGAAGCACCTAGAGAAACGCTGTGTATGATCATTGCAATGACAGCCTAACCTGCAGGGGTTGGCTCAGCGGCTGCTGCCCCTTCTCTCCTCCCCTCTCGCTGAGCAGGGAAATCTGCCAGGACAGGCTGCAGACGCCCTCATCCCTTCTCTGGACAATGGCTCTCTCTAGCTCCTCCAGCCGGGACAGCAGCCGCTGCTCCTGCTCCTCCAGAAACCCTCGCAGCTCCTGCCACTCCCAGACGATCTTCTGCCTCTCGGCTGCCGTCTGTTTCTGCAACA
This sequence comes from Mauremys mutica, assembly GCF_020497125.1. Taxonomy (NCBI): domain Eukaryota; kingdom Metazoa; phylum Chordata; order Testudines; family Geoemydidae; genus Mauremys; species Mauremys mutica. The sequence goes on from NW_025423306.1 coordinate 455,474, forward strand.
GGGAGAGGGCGGCTCAGTAACAGGGGAACATAGAACATAAGAACGGCCAGACTGGGTCAGACCAAAGGCCCATCTAGCCCGGTATCCTGTCTTCTGACAGTGGCCAATGCCAGGTGCCCCAGAGGGAATGTACAGAACAGGGAATCATCAAGTGACCCATCCCCTGTCGCCCATTCCCAGCTTCTGGCAAACAGAGGCTAGAGACACCATCCCTGCCCATCCTGGCTAATAGCCCCTAAGGGACCTGTCCTCCATGCACTTCTCTAGTTCTTTTTAGAGCCCTGTTAGTGTCTTGGCCTTCACAACATCCCCTGGCAAGGGGTTCCACAGGTTGACTGTGTGTTGTGTGAAGAAATACTTCCTTTTGTTTGTTTTAAACCTGCTGCCTATTCATTTCACTGGATGACCCCTAGTTCTTGTGTTATGAGGAGGAAATAACACTTCCTTATTTACTTTCGCCACACAAGTCATCATTTTATAAACCTCTACCATATCCCCCCTTAGTCGTCTCTTCTCCAAGATGAACAGTCTCAGGTTTTGTCTACACTGGCACTTCTCTCCTGCCAACAAAGAGCAGCTACACTGCGCGCCTGGCAGCAGAACGGCTGTAGCGGCACAGTCGTGTCGCTAAAAGCTGAAGAGTGTAGCCATAGCTTCAGTCTTATTAATCTCGCCTCATACGGAAGCTGTTCCATATCCTTTCTCATTTTTGCTGACCTTCTCTGAACCTTTTCCAATTCTAATATATCTTTTTTGAGATTGGGCGACCAGATCTGCACACAGTATTCAAGCTGTGGACATACGATGGATTTATATAGAGGCAATAGCATAATTTCTGTTTTACTGTCTATCCCTTTCCTAATGATTCCCCACATTCTGTTTGCTTTTTTGACTGCTGCTGCAGATTCAGTGGATGTTTCCACAGAACTATCCACAGTGACTCCAAAATCTCTTTCTTGAGCGGTAACAGCTAATTTAGACCCCATCACTTTATGTGCATTTGATATTATCTTTTCCAATGTGCATTACTTTGCATTTATCAACATCGAAATTCATCTGCTCCATAACAGGGGAAAATCATAAATGCACCTGGGGATGGGTGGCAGAGTTATTTACCAGAACACAAGATCTCTTGCGGTGGGGGATGGGAAGTTCATTTATCCCAGGAAGGGAGGAGGGATCAGGACCGGGGTGAGCTGTACATCACCTACAGGAGGGACACTTCTCCCCAAAACCTCACCAACGTGCACTGAGCCAAATCCTCCATCTCTGCAGCCCACATTTCATCTCCTTCCTCCCCATCCCCCCCAGGAGCTAGAAAAGATCCCTGGTCACTGTGACATCCAGACAGCCCATGGGCAGGGGCTCTGGGCTAACACAGACTGACCCTCTCCTGCCCAGCAGCCTCCTGCGGCCTAAGGGCATCACGTTACCCCCGTGTCTGACCCTGCAGGCTCCCTGGGCTCCAGCGGGGATGGGTCCCTGGCTGAGGCTGGCAGGGTGGGCCCTGCACTCACCAGGTCATTCTTATGCCAGGCAAACCTAAGTGGCGGGGGGCTCTGGGCACCTACCAGCAGCTCCTCGCTCTGCTGCTCCTCCTCGGCTTTGGCTGCTTCTCTCTCTTTTCCCAGAGGGGCCAGATGCTTTTGTGGTGCCTCCTGGAAGAAGCAGGGGAGGGAGGGTTAGAAACTGCTGCAAACAGCCTCCCAGCTACCAGATTTCAGGGCCCGTCCTGCCCGGCAGATGCCTGGGCAGGGTCCCTGGGACTCAGACTGAGAGGAGCTGGTGAAACAGGGAGCAGCTTTTCCAGAGGAAATGCAGGGCCCCAGGCTGCAGGGACAGGGGTGCAGCCCAACCCCTGGCTCCCCGGGGCCTCACCCACATCCCAAGCAGCCAACTTCAGACAGTCCCCCACTTTCCCCAGCGCCAGCCCCCAAAGCTCCCGCAGGGCCAGATCTGAACATGGGATTTCTAGCTTGTGTATGGAAACTTGGTGGACTGCTTCCATCATCAGTCAGGGTGAGAAACTGCTAATTCAAATTCTATCCAGATAGTATGTTAGGCCTAGTTTGAGTTTTTGGTTATTTGCTAAGTAATCTGCTTTGATCTGTTTGCTATCACTTATCGCTGAGAAATTGGCTGTTGTCGTCTATCTGTCCTTGAGCAGCTTATTCCAGTACAGGCCTAGCCCCCTCCCACCAGGCTGTAACCCTTTGACACATGGTGAAACCCTCCCAGTAGCTCTGTTACACTTATCAAGTTTGTGGACGATAACAAGCTGGGAGGGGTTGCAAGTGCTTTGGAGGATAGAATTAAAATTCAAAATTATCTGGACAAACTGGAGAAATGGTCTGAAGTAAACAGGATGAAATTCAATAAGGACAAATCCAAAGTACTCCACTTAGGAAGGAACAATCAGCTCCACACATACAAGACAGGAAATGACTGCCTAGGAAGGAGCACTGCAGAAACGGATCTGGGAGTCACAGTAGATCACAAGCTAAATATGAGTCAACAGTGTTACACTGTTGCAAAAAAAGCAAGTATAATTCTGAGCTGTATTAGCAGCAGTATTGTAAGCAAGACACCAGAAGTAATTCTTCTGCTCTACTCCGCACTGATTAGGTCTCAACTGGAGTATTGTGTCCAGTTCTGGGTGCCACATTTCAGGAAGGATGTGGACAAATTGGAGAAAGTCCAGAGAAGAGCAACAAAAATGATTAAAGGTCTAGAGAACATGACCTATGAGGGAAGACTGAAAAAACTGCGTTTGTTTAGTCTGGAGAAGATATGATCAGCTTTCAAGTACATAAAAGGTCATTTCAAGGAGGAGGGAGAAACATTGTTCTTCTTAACCTCTGGACAGGACAAAAAGCAATGGGCTTAAATTGCAGCAAGGCAGGTTTAGGTTGGACATTAGGAAAAACTCCCTAACTGTCGGGGTAGTTAAGCACTGGAATAAATTGCCGAGGGAAGTTGTGGAATCTCCATCGTTGGGGATTTTTAAGAGCAGGCTGGACAAACACCTCTCAGGGATGGTCTAGACGGGGTGGCCAACATGTGGCTCTTTACAATTTAATATGCGGCTCCTTGTATAGGCACCAACCTTCCAACGTGCTGGGTGTGCTCACTACTCAGCTACAGGCCCTGCCTCCACTCCACCCCCTCCCACCCCCTTCCCTGAGCCCGCAGTGCCCTCGCTCCATTACCCCTCCCCCAGTGTCTTGCATAGTGTGAACAGCTGATCTGGAGGTGCGGGGAGGGAGCGGGAGGTTCTGATTATTGTGGCTTCCCATGGGTGGGAGCTGACGGGGGGCTGCTGACGTATTACTGGGATTCTTTGGCAATCTACATTGGTAAACTCTGGCTCCTTCTCAGGCTCAGGTTGGCCACTCCTGGTCTAGATAATACTTCATCCTGCCTTGAGGGCAGGGGACTGGACTAGCTACCTCTCGAGGTCCCTTCCAGTTCTGTGATTCCATGAACCAAAGGCCAGAGAAGAGCAGAATCAAAGAAGTCACTCTGGGGATTCTCCCTGTCATTGTCCCCAAGGCAGCTCTCTCAGGTTAACTAAGTTGTTGGATGCTCCAGCTTTTATCCAGTCTCTCCTGGCAGTGCCCCCTTCATGGGCTGGGCCTAGTTTTAGCCTTTGGGAAGCATGATCCCGGGGGCGCTGAGACTGGGCCTTCTTGCCTCAGCACATCTTGTTCCTTTCTGTGGCTCCCCAGTGAGTCCCAATGAGTAGATACTCCTCAGACAGACTGTGAACATAAGAATGTGTTTAGTGTTTAGACTTCATTGAATGCTTGTGAGTTGCTGCCTGGGTTAACATCTGACTAGCTGCATTGTGAGCCTCTGTGACTATGTAAATCACCACACAGGAGAGAGACTTTACCTAGGTGAAGTGCTGATTGGCAACCGAATGCATTACACCCTGCCTGGCAGGAAAGGTCCATCCACACCAGATAGACTATTATGGGATGTTAACGAAGACACAAAACTGTTGTTGTGCTCTTGACTTCCCATTAGCTGAGTTTCCAGCTTAAAGCACATGGTAGGAAGGTGATGAAAAACCCCATGCAGAAGGAACTGATTATCTGTATGCTGCTTGGACTCTGGGGGGCAAAGTTCCTAGGCATAAGCAAGAGATCCCCAGCTGCCTAGCCAGGGTTAGTCCTAAAGAATATGCAAAGCTTGCTTATTATAGAAGCTTCTATTACCTTTGAAATCTTAGACTGCAACTCGTCTGCATCTATAGGATTACCTGCTTTAACTTTGTAAACAACTCTCCTGTCCTTTTAAATAAATCTTAATACAGGTTATGACAGGACTGGCTACAAGTGTTGCCTTTGTTGGAAGATCTAAGATTCAATTGACCTAAGGAAGTGACTGGTCCTTTGGGACTGGCAGTAACCTGAACACTGCTGTGATTCGTGGGGTAAGGCAGTGGTTCTCAACCAGGGGTCTGGGGCTCCCTGGGGGGCTGTGAGCAGCTTTCAGGGGGCTGCCAAGCAAGGCCGGCATTAGACTCGCTGAGGCCCAGGGCAGAAAGCTGAAGTCCCAGCGCATGGGGCTGAAGTCTGGGCCCCTGAGCCCCACCACCAGGGCTGAAGCCAAAGCCTGAGCAATGTAGCTTTGTGGGGGCCCCTGTGGCGTGGGGCCGCAGGCAGTTGCCCTGCTTGCTGCCCCCTAATACCAGCCCTGGATTTTATATGCAGAAAACCAGTTATTGTGGCCCACATGGGCAGTGGAGTTTTTATAGCATGTGTGTGTGTTGGGGGGGGGGGGAGCTCAGAAAGATATATGGGATCACCCAAGAGGACTGTCTGTGATTCTATGTTGATGCTGTTACAGCGCCTGAAGCGTTTACACTGGATTCTAGGTTGGTGAAATCTCCATACAGACCTCACACCCAATTTGGGGTTTGTTCCCTGCTTCTTACCCGTCTGCCCGAGGCTGGTGCTCGTGCTCTCGAGTCACTGAAGACAGCGTTACAGAGAGAGCGGCTATGACTTCCCCACGGTCACTGAACAGGTCCGTGACAGAGCCAGGAACAGACCCTGTTAGCTCCAGAGCCCCGTCACTCGCAGCTTGGGAAGGTCCCCCGAGCACACTGGATTAGGCTGCAGGAAGAGCTGTGCAGGGACTGCAGCTGAGCTGCCCTGCCAAGACAGCCTGTGCATCCATGGACAAACCACCTCACTGGGGGGGTGTCCCTGGGTCAGGAGAAGTCAGTGTCCAGCCCTGTGGGGCTGTGCTCCTGGCTCATACCTCCAGCACTCACTGCTGCCCCTCCCTTCCCAGCTGTACTGTTCAGCCAGCCCCAGGCCTCTGTGAGGTCACTTCCCCCCGCCCCCACCTCAAACCTTCAAACTGGGACATGGTGCACCAGTACCAATCAGAGTGCACTAGTGTAAACTCTGTCTACACTAAAGGTTTGCACCAGTGCCTAAAACACCAGTGTGGCAGAGACCCTCAGTGCCCAAAACAGCAGTACGGTGGCACTAGAACTGGGATCTAGTTCTAGCTCAGTCACAGATAGCCTGGGTGACCTCGGACACATCAATGTTTCTCCTCCCAACTTCAGTCTCTTTACCCAGCTGCCACTCACTGGGGTCTCCTCTCTCTCCAGAGCTGCTCACCACTACAGTCTGTGTGGGTGTCCCCAGAGCTAAGGCATTTCAGCTCTGGAATAGTCTTACAAGGGGGGCTGGGGAGTCTCTTTCCCTGGAAGTTTTTAAGAACAAGTAGGACAAAGCTCTGTCAGAGATAATCTACATAGACTTGGTCCTGCCTCGGCAGAGAGAGCTGGACTTGATGACATCTTGAGGTCTTATCTAGCCCTACATGTCTAGGATGCGATGCAATATATACATATAAAAACCCAACATACAGAATAAAACCCACCACAACATAATGTCAGGCAATTCAGGGGGGGAAAAACACAACCTGCACTCCACAGCATAGAATGACAATACAAAGGAAAAGAAAGCAACACGATGCAAACGACGACATCCTAGGACAAAAGTACACAATGGAAAATAGCTCAACTCAAACCGACACAGCACAGGCACCAAACAAGCTGAGGCAAAACAATGCACCATAAAACTGCTACACAACATGGTGCATCACAGTTCCAAATGGCACCATGCAAAACAGCTCAGCGTAGAACAGGACACTGCACAAAAGAGAATTATTTCAATGTAGGCCTGGAAGGGATCTTGAGAGGCGTCTACTCCAGCCTCCTGTGCTGAGGCAGAACCAAGTATCCCTAGACATTCCCAGACTGGTGTATCTTTAACCTGGTCTTAGAAACCTCCAGTGAAGGAAATGCCACAGCCTCCCTTGGAAGCCAATGCAAGGCAGACACAGCTCAAAACAAGCTGTACACACACACGCTGGGCTTGGGGTTAAGGGGAGAGGCAAGAATTCTAACAATCTGCGTTCAGTTCCCAGTTTTGCCCCAAATTCTCCATGGAAACTTGAGCAAATTACTTCAGCTCTCAGAGCTTCAGTTTCCCCATCTGTAAAAGGGAGAGTCGCCTCCCACCATTGGCCTATTTAGCCTCTGAGCTTTTTGTGGCAAGGCCTCTCTGTCCCTGTGGGCACGTCTACACTGCAGTCAGACACCGGCGGCTGGCCCGTGCCCGCTGACTTGGGCTCACACGGCTCAGGCTGCAGGGCTGTTTAATGGTGGTGTCGATGTTCCGGCTGGGGCTGCAGCCCAAGGTCTGGCACCCTCCCACCTCGCAGGGTCCTACAGCCTGGCTCCAGCCCGAGCCCAGACATCTACCCGGCAATTAACCAGCCCCTTCGCCTGAGCCCTGTGAGCCTGAGGCAGCTGACATGGGCCAGCTGGGGGGTTTTAACGGCAGGGTAGAGATACCCTGGGTGTCTGTTGAGCTCCTGTCACAATGGGGACCCTGACCTTGGTCAGTGTCTGCGCAGAGCCCTGACCAACACGGGGACTGATCTCAGTCAGAGTCTCTGCAACTCCCGGCATTACAGGAACCCAGATTTTGTTTAGGGCCCCTGCAGCGCCTGGCAAAATGTGGGGCCAGGATCTCTGTCAGGGTCAGTGCAGTGGCCACTTCAGTGGTGGGGCGTGATCTGGGTCGGGGTCAGTGCAATGCCAGACCCAATGGGGACACAGATCTCAGTCGAGGTCTCTGAAGTGCCCAGCACAATGGAAGCAGCAGTTTGGGCCACAGTGGTGCACTGCCTGACACAAGGAGGGGCCGTGATCTCGGTCCAGGTCTCAGTTTTACCTGGCACAACAGTGGGGTCTGATCTCACGTGGGGTCTCTGCAGCGCCTGGCAGAACAGGGCCCAGATCTCAGTTGGGGTCTCTGCAGCACCTGGCAGAACAGGGCCCAGATCTCAGTTGGGGTCTCTGCAGCGCCTGGCAGATCAGGGCCTAGATCTCAGTTGGGGTCTCTGCAGCACCTGGCAGAACAGGGCCCAGATCTCAGTTGGGGTCTCTGCAGCGCCTGGCAGATCAGGGCCTAGATCTCAGTTGGGGTCTCTGCAGCGCCTGGCAGAACAGGGCCCAGATCTCAGTTGGGGTCTCTGCAGCACCTGGCAGAACAGGGCCACGCTCAGTACGATAAGAGCCCTGATCTCAGTCACACACCTGGAGAGAAAAGCGGGAAGATTTTCGAGGAGTGGGGCTGGAGTCAGAAGGTCGCCGGCTGTGACTGAGAAAGTCACTGGATGTGGGGTCTGGGAATGTAACTGGGGGGGGGGGGGGGGCTGCTGGATTGGGCAGGGTGGGGGAGGGGGGAGTAGCTGGACTGGGAAACCTGGGGCTGGGCCGTCTCCATGGGGGACACTTGCTCCTCCCCCCCTTCCTGGCCCTTCCCAGGCCCCGTTGCCAGCAGAGAGAGGCCCCCCCAGAGGTGTCCCTGTCTCAGGGCCCCCCCAGCCTCTGCCCATTCACCCTCTGCCCAGCTCAGGAATCACTGGGGGGGGACCATTTCCCACCCGCACAAGGACAAATCCCTGCAGGGGAAATGGGGGGAAACCCCCCAAACCCGAGCTCTGAACTGGCCACTGGCGAAGGGGAGAGAAAATGGGGCACAATCGGGGGGGGGGGGACAGGGAACTTCTCAGGGGTGGGGGGAGGGGGGTCACCCTGGGGGCTGCTCGTGGCTCTCTAGGGAGAAAGGGGGCAGGACGGGGGGGGCGGGGGGTCCCCACGGGGGGGGCAGCGGTAAATCCGAGGGGGTCTCAGCCCCCCCCCTTTCTCTCCCCGCTCCTCGGGGGTCACCGGCTCCTCCCCCCCGCCCCTTTCCCAGCCCCCCCGGGACCCCCCCGGCCGGCCCCGCGCCGGGACCTGGAGGCTGCAGCTCCGCAGCGGGGGCGGGGCCCGGGCCGGGCACGGGGGGGGGGTTAATGAAGGTCTCTCCCGCCGCGATCTGCGCATGCCCAGAGCCCCTGCGGCACAAACCCTTCTCCAGCCCCGGGAGAGGCACCAACGGCTCCGCACGAGCCAGGCAGAACCGCAGCACCCCGCGCTCCGCCTCCCTGACCGACGTCACTTCCGCTCCAGGGAGCGTCCGGAACTACATCTCCCAGCCTGCCCCGGGGGCGCGTCCGCCCTCTCCAGCCCGGGTGAGGGAGGGGTCAGTAGCTGGAACTGCGCATGCTCCGTGCGAGCCCTGCTGGGGGCGGGAGAACAAAGCTGCTGCTGCCGCCTCCGTGTGAGCCGGTGAGTGAGAGACCCCGGGGGGGGGGGGCACGTGACTCTGCTCCGGGGAACCTGGGATGGGGGGGGCGGAGCCTGGGCCCCGGGGTCCCTGTGCGGGGGGAGAAGCCGGAGTTGCGGGGTCGGCGGGGAGTTAACTGGCTCCTGTCCCTGTTTGCGCCTCTCGCCCCCGGTACAGAGTCTCTCCGGTTCGGCCCCGTGTCTCTCTCGGGGTCTCGCTCGGGCTGTAACATCCGGGGAGATTCGCCCCCCCCCCATGATCCGCTCTCTCGGCTCCCCATGGCAAATGGTTTCTGGGAGGGGTTGATTCCCGCAGTGCGAAGCTGTAGCCACCTCTGGGGTGGATCCATGGTGGCCACTATTTGCTAGTGACAGGCCATGGACATTACTTGCCTTTCTTACCCGCCAGGCCTTCCATTCTCCTGTTGAAGCAGCACCCCCCAGGGATCCCTCTGCCCGTGTGACTGGCCAGCAGGGGGCAGTGATAACTTTCTATCCACTTAGCAGACACAGTGAGGTAACTGTTGCTGGGGTATGGGATGGGGTGTCTGTGTGGGGAGATTGCAGCTGGAGCTGAAGGGGCATTGTGGGAGGGGGAGGCCTCTGGGTGACTGGGCAGGGGGTTCTGGAGGTTTGGAGGGGTGGGTTCTGATGTGCCCAGCCCTGAGGCTGTGGGTCCTGGAGGTGGGTATCGCTGGGAGCCTGTTGGCTGCAGAACAGCAGAGGTGGGCGTCTCTTGGGGAGGCGGGACAGGGGGTTAGAGGGAGCCTGATGCTGTGCCAGGGGCTCTGTCTGGGCTTCCCCCGCTGGCTCCTGGGATCGTTGCCATGCTCAGGGGACAGAGCTGGGGGTGGGGGGGATCCCTGGCACTAGGTCAGGGGATGCTAGGCAAGCAGAGTGAGGGGTCCCACTGTAAAGCATCAGGGGGTCCCAGACAAATGGCAGGGCAGATCCTGCTTGGGGGCAGGGGGTTGCTCCTAGGCAGACAGTGAGGGACTGAGTTCCCAGTGGAGGGTTCCCTTGGAGGCGGGGGGTGTCCCTGGCTGCTGGGGGCTGTTAGTTGGGGGAACCCTTTGGGATTCCCAACCTGGCAGCCATGGTCTGGTGGGGATTCCCTGCCCGGTGGGGCTTTGAGGGGTATCTGGGGCCCCTGGCAAGGGACTCGGGGGGGGGGGGGGATGCATCCCAGGTGGGACCCTGCGATTACTCTTTTTAACACAACTGTACCCCGATTGCACGTCCATCTTGTACAACCAGAGCCAGCCAGGGGCAGGCAAGTTAAGTTCCAATAGAAACCCTGGACATTCCTTTAGTGATTTTGCTTACATTACCCAGGAGTCAAATCATTTTGATGAGATTATCTCTCCGCCTGCTGCTTGCAGCCGTCTCCTATAGAACATTCTGTGGGCAAAGGGCCCATTTCCCCTCAGAATGGCTGTAAAGGCTTTGCGGGACAAAACATAGTGGTGGTAGTAGCCACTTTACCTGACCCTCTTGTATAATTTAATTACCAAACATCTATCAAATGTGACTGCACAGAGCTGCACATACAGTTACATTCACTGAAAGTGAGCAACTGTCCCCAGAACTCACTGACGGGAGCCTTAAAGTATCTGCCAGTGGCACAGGTACCTTTTAAGTACCGAGACGTGCAGAGACACATCTTCCATGGGAACCAGCCGGCGTGTGCAGAGCAAAGGTTGCCCACGGGCGCTGTGTCAGGCTCTGGCACCGCATGAGACAATGGACCACTTTCTGGTGGCTGTTTTTTTTCCCCAACAGGTGTGGGGACTTCTGGCTACATGATGGTGGCTGCCAGACTCAGTTGGACAGGATTCTTTTCAGCTCACCTGAGGCTTGTTCCTGGACAAACGAGGGCAACCACAGGGCGCCAGCAGAACCAGCTGCAGCAAGGGTGCCCTCCGCAGGGGCCGCTGTATAGTGGGCGGGTGTCACGGGACACACTGCGCCTGCTCAATGTCAGAAAATCCCCTTCAGACTAAACCAGTTTGTTTCTCGAAATCAAAACAAGTGGGATGAAAGTTCTTTGCAAAAATATTTTGTTGCAAAACAAAAGCATCTCCTGTTTGTCACAGTGTGTTAAATTGTCTCATCACACACAAAGAGGAGACACTTAGATCACAAACATTAGATAAGATGCTTCAGTCTGAGCTAAGTAGTTGCTGCTCTTAACAATTGCAAAATAAAAAAAATACAAATGCAATAGACTATTTCAGCTATTCTATTATGTCATAATCTGCTCTGAGTAAACGTGATAGGACACTTCATATTATGCACTACTACTAGTGACACTCTCCAATGGATTCCCATCCTCCACCCACTGTGAGGTAGGTAGGAGCGGATCATTATTATCCCTACTTGAAAGAGGGAGAAGCTAAGGCTGCGAAAGGAGAATTAACTTGTCTTAGGTCACACGTCCAGCCAGTGGCAGAGTTGGGAATAGGACCCAAGAGCCCTGATTTTCAAACTAACCATCGGATCTTGAATTTCAGACATTGAATGACCTGAATAAAGTGCTCTCAGATGAGCTCCAGACCAACAACAGTGCACAGTAATTATTCAGCAAGTATATGAGGAGAACTGCAATGTTAGAGAGAATCATGAACTGCTCAGAGACAATTAATGCAGAAAGCAGCAAAATTTGTCAAACATATGACTGGTTATGACTTATTTACTTGGTTTTAAAAGAGAAGAACAAGGACCTGAGTCTCCTCCCTGTCAATAACCCCCTGCTCAGCCAATCAGGGTAGAGACTGAGGGCGGGAGGCTGAGGGTTCTCACCAGAGAGCCCAAAGGATGGCCCAGGTCACCGGTGGGGATCACTGCCCGAGCACTATTTCAGCCCCACATTTTTGGGTGGACCTCCCACAGTGGGAGCTGCAGAGCACTCCCCCGCAAAACACACACACACACTGCTCCTGGTGTTCGGAGGGGAACAGGTGAAAAGACAAAAGAAGCAAGAGACGAAGAGAAAGGAGGGAGGGATGGAGGAAAAGGTGAAACAAAAAGGACAAACCCTAATGACCACAGTGATTCTATGGGACAAAATCCCAGGTGCAGAATAAAATTCTGCCTCCTTAAGCTCGTGTTTTCCATGCCTAGAATTCAACTGTCACCAGATGGATCAGACTGAACAGGTTTCAAACCTCAAGGAGGCTCTTACCTTCTAAACAGGGACGGCTGTTTTCTAGTAAAATCACTAAAGGGAAGGAGAAAACTCGAAAGAGGTTCCTCCTGGCGCTCACGTCCGTGAACCCGAATACTCCCTCAGTCCTCAAAGAGAGACCTGGAGAAGGAGACTTGCTGAAGCAAAGCCACAGGGGTCTCTGAGGTTTCCCTGGCCCCTCGCCCCTGTCCTGCCTGGCTGATGTCAGCATCTCTCTGTGAGGTCACCACCTCCCCACCATCTTGGACCAATAGTCTGAGGTCCTGCAAAAAGCCTTTGTGATGTCACTGCCACACCCGTCCCTTGCTGTGCTAATGTCCTGCCCCTGCCCAGGCACTTTGGAGGTTTGAGCTACTCCCTGTGGATCACCCCACTCAAGGAGTGTTTGTTCTAGGAAGCAAGCCAGCTAGACAGGAAAACATTGAACACTGCTCCCAATGCTACACTCAGTTTTTCAGAAATTAGTCGACTTTATGGCCAGAAGAGACCATTAGAGCATCTAATCTGACCCCCTGCATATCATAGGCCTCCTGTATGACACCAGAGCTACTTTTGGGGCAAACACATTCCAGAAAGGCATCTAGTCTCTGTTGTGTATTTGGTTGTCATGGGTTTTGTTACTATGGCAACTGAGTTAGACTATTAAGGGATAGCTCAGCTGGTTTCAACCGGCTGAGTGAGCTCTCTGTGTCTGTAAATAAAATGGAGGTTTTGGTTAACTGTCTGCTCTCTGGCCTCAAGTGATTGCTTCCTACACCGGCTGCCCCTAGGACATAACACTGGTGACGAGGATGGGATCCTGGTGCTGCTCCAGTAACAGAAGGAAGTAGAAGTCAAGGTAAAGACCAAACAAAGAAAAAAAGCTGCTTGTTTGCAGTGACTGTGAAAGTGAAACTAAAAATCATGGCTACTCTGACCAGGCCCCTGGAGCCTTTTGATGAGAATACAGAGCAGTGGCATGTGTATACTGAGCATTTTGAGCTTTTTGGTATTGCAAATGACATTACAGAAGCGAAGAAGGTGCCAATATTCTTAACTGTTGTAGGGGCTAAAACCTACTCTCTGCTACAAAGCTTACTACACCCTGTTAAGCCTGAGACTAAATCTTACAGTGATATTGTGGAAATCCTGGGGTCTCATTTCTCCCCAAAACCACTGGTAATTGCTGAAAGATATAGGTTCCACAAAAGAGACCAAAAGGAAGATGAAACAGTTGTACAATTTGTAGCCATTTTAAAAAAGCTAGCAGAACACTGTGAATTTAAAGAGACGTTAAATGATGCCCTGCGTGACAGGTTAGTGTGTGGCCTCTGCAGTGAAGCTATACGGAAGCGCCTACTGACAGAGGCTCAGCTTACATTACAGAAGGCTGTTGATATTGCTGTCTCCATGGAACTGGCTACAAGGGAGGCACAATACATCGGTGCACCCCCTAGGGTGCAAAAGGTGTCACAAGAACCGACCCACAAAACTGTGCAGAGTCAAGAATGTTACCGCTGTGGTAAGCTGGGTCACCAGGCATCAGAATGCTGGTGTAAGGACCTGGTGTGTCGACACTGTGGCAAAAAGGGACACATTGAGTGTGCCTGTAAACAAAAGAAAAAGAGGCCTGTGGTCTGGCCGACAAAAAGAGGAACCTTGCATACCCTAGAGCAGACCCAGGATGATCAAGGTGACACCTCCTCACAAGAGGAAGTGCCACTGCATGTTTTGTCTTTGGCAGCAGGCTCACATGAATACTGGGTAACCCCCTTATTGGAGGGCAAACCTATACGCATGGAACTAGACACCGGTGCAGCTGTCTCACTGGTTCCTGAGACTGTTTATAAGGAAAAGCTACAGCATCTTCCGCTTAAGGAAACAAAAACTGTTCTGAAGACGTATACAGGTGAAGCTGTGCCCATGTTGGGCACTATTGATGTTAAGGTGGAGCTCAATGGACGGGCGGCTAAATTGCCACTGTTTGTGGTGAGAGGTAACTACCCAGCCTTAATGGGTAGGTCTTGGCTTGGGAAGATTCAGCTGAACTGGGCAGAAGTGCACCGGATGACTAAAGAAGAAACCAGTCTAACCCCTATACTAAGGAAACATGCTGCTGTTTTTGGAGATGATTTGGGAAGTATGAAGGGAATCACTGTGACATTGAACATTAAACCTGGCAGTCCACCAAAATATCTGAAAGCCCGAACTGTGCCATATGCCATCAGGCCAAAAGTTGAAGCAGACCTGGAGCGCCTGGTCACCAATGGAGTCCTAATACCAGTTACCCATAGCTCATGGGCCACTCCTATCGTTCCAATAGTGAAGAAAGATGGCTCTCTCCGGATTTGCGGTGATTTTAAAGTCACTGTCAACCCAGTGTTGTGTGCAGAGCAATACCCGCTTCCCCGCATCGATGACCTCTTCGCAGGCCTGGCTGGGGGACAAAAGTTCAGTAAGATTGATCTGAGTCAAGCATATTTACAGATGCACGTCGATGAAAAGTCCCAAGAACTGTTGACTATTGTGACTCATAAGGGGCTTTATCGATACTGTCGCCTACCCTTCGGAATCACATCGGCTCCCGCCCTGTTCCAGAGGGCTATGGACCAGATCTTGTGTGGCTTGTCAGGAGTTCAGTGCTATCTGGATGATATCCTGGTCACTGGAAGAAATGAAGAGGATCACTTAAAGAATTTAGAGGCTACCCTACAAAGACTGGAAGAGTATGGCCTACGAGTTCGCAAAGACAAGTGTGAATTCTTCAAGCCCTCTGTTGAATATTTGGGACACATCATCGATTCTGCAGGTCTTCATAAGGCCCCTGCAAAAGTTAAAGCTATTGTGGAGGCTCCCCCACCTCGAAATGTAAGCCAGCTGCGCTCATTTCTAGGACTACTGAACTATTATGGAAAGTTCATCTCACAGTTAGCCACACTGCTAAAACCACTTCATGAGCTCCTTGGGCAGAACAAGGCCTGGAAGTGGACTGAAGCCTGTGATGTTGCATTTAACAAAGCTAAGGATGCATTGTTAAATTCTGAAGTTCTAACGCACTTTGATCCATCCTTACCCCTGCAATTGGCCTGCGATGCTTCCCCTTATGGAGTGGGAGCGGTCGTGTCACACATTATGCCTTCGGGAGAAGAAAGACCTATTGCTTTTGCTTCACGCACTCTAAGCAAAGCAGAAACTAACTACGCCCAAATCGAACGTGATGCATTAGGAATTGTTTTTGGAATTAGGAAGTTTCATCAGTACCTGTTTGGGCGAAAGTTTACTCTTCTTACAGACCATCGACCTCTGACATCAATTTTTGGACCCTACACAGGCATTCCCCCATTAGCTGCTAGTCGTATGCAACGTTGGGCATTGATACTTTCTGCACACACATATGAAATCAAATATCGGAAATCCACTCTGCACGGCAATGCAGATGGCCTCTCAAGGTTGCCTTTACCGGTCAAACATCAAGATAGTGCCCAAAAGGAAATCTTCTACTTTGAACAGGTAGAGAATACACCCATCACTGCTACTCAGATAAAGAAGGCAACCCGCGTTGACCCAGTATTATCCCAAGTTATGGACCTGGTGATGCATGGAAAATCTCGACAAACCTCTCCGGTCTCACCCGACCTTGTTCCCTACATGTCCAGGCGGACGGAGTTATCGGTCCAATCTGGTTGTTTGTTGTGGGGGAGGCGTGTCATTATTCCACCACCCCTGAGATCACAGATGTTAGAACAGCTACATTCCGGTCACTGTGGAATAGTGCGCATGAAGAAAATTGCACGAAGCTATTTTTGGTGGCCTAGATTGGACAGTGCTATTGAAGAGAAGGCAAAAGCTTGTATGTCATGTCAGGGTGTAAGAAATGCACCCCAGTTGGCACCCCTACACCCATGGGACTGGCCTGAAAACCCGTGGCAACGTATTCACATTGACTTTGCTGGCCCCCTTGAAGGAAGCATGTTCTTGGTGGCAATAGATGCCCATTCTAAATGGCCAGAAGTCTCTATAATGCAGTCCACTACTGCAGAGAGTACTATTCAAAAACTACGAGGACTCTTTAGTCGTTTTGGTCTGCCAGAACAACTTGTGAGCGACAACGGACCGCAGTTCGTCTCTCAGGAGTTTCAAAATTTTATGAAGGCAAATGGGATACACCACATCACGTCAGCACCATATCATCCGTCCACCAACGGATTAGCTGAAAGATTTGTGCAGACAATGAAAAACGCTTTGAAATCAGCAAAGGGACAACACTCCATTCAAAAGCGTCTGGATACCTTCTTACTTTCCTATAGAAACACACCTCATGCTACGGCCCAGGCTTCCCCAGCCTTTCTAATGATGGGACGACAGCTGCGCACTTGCTTTGATCTGCTGAAACCTTCTGAACCCAGACAAACTGTGCAACATCAGCAGCAATATCAAGTCATCAGACAGGCACCCAGAGCAAAAGACCGAACCTTTAGCCCAGGACAGCCAGTTTTGGCTCGGAATTATACTTCCAGAGCTAAATGGGTCCCGGCCACAGTCATCACTCAAACAGGACCTGTTTCCTATACAGTCCGGACTGCAGAGAATCTTACCTGGCGGCGACATGTAGATCAGCTGTTGCCAGGTCATGCCAGTCTTCAGGACGCATCTGCAGTTGAGGGGTCTGACTTCACCCCTCCTGGTGAGACACCGAATCATGAGTCACCTGTTCCTGACTGTTCTCCTCCATTACCGCCGGCAGCTGAGATACCCCTTTGCCCAGCACGAGCTGATACCACCTCCTCACCTATTCGTGCTGCGGACCCTGAGCCCCTAGTACTTTCGGGTGCAACAACACCAGAAGTTCGCCGTAATCCACCTAGAGACAGAAGGCCTCCTCATCGGCTGGATCTTTAGTTAGGGCGAACCCACGGTTATGGGGCAAAATAATCCCCAGGGTTTAGCCGGGAATGGAGGCAGTCTACCCTCCTTCTCTAGTTTAGTGTGTGTTTTATTTTGGGGATGTTCTTATTAGGGGGGGAGGAATATGTTGTGTATTTGGTTGTCATGGGTTTTGTTACTATGGCAACTGAGTTAGACTATTAAGGGATAGCTCAGCTGGTTTCAACCGGCTGAGTGAGCTCTCTGTGTCTGTAAATAAAATGGAGGTTTTGGTTAGCTGTCTGCTCTCTGGCCTCAAGTGATTGCTTCCTACACCGGCTGCCCCTAGGACATAACAGTCTCCTTTAGATGACATCAGGAGATGGTGAATCCACCACTTTCCTTGGTAGCTTGTTCCTGCGGTGAATCATCCTCGCTGTTGAATATTTGTGTCTTATTCCTAATATGAATTTGTCTCTTTTCACCTTCCAGCCATTGGGTCTTGTTATGCCTTTCTCTCCTCGATTAAAAAGCCCTTTAATACCCAATCTTTTGTCTCCATTAAGGCCCTTCAACACTTCAATGAAGTCACCTTTCAATCTTCTTTTGATAAGCTAAACAGGTTGAGCTCGTTCAATAGCTCACTAGAAGGCATTTTTCTCCAGCCCTCAGAACACTTCGTGGCTCTTTGGTCATCAGATTCCTGAACTGCAGCTGGATGTGGCTCTTGTTCTTCTGCACAGCACAGCTCCAGGAGAAGAGGGATCTGCAAATGTACATTCATATGATCCCTTTGTTTAACTGATGAAAACATAAACTAGACACTTAGAGGACTGGAACTGATTTCAGCTGATGAACAGCTTTGCTAGGTTTTTATGCATTTGGACAGCGAAATGTTGAGTGTTTACATTGATATCAAGCACCCCCGTATAGTGGAGCTCCTGAACATAATGGAGAATGGAAATGGAAATGTTTTCCTTTTTTAAAAAAAAAGAAAGAGGGTTATAAGAGAACATGGGGGTTTGAACTGAAGACTACATAAACTGCAGTCAAGCACTGTAACACTGAGCAATATCCCCATGACAACAGGAGTATGGAACTGTGATGTCCAGCACTTTGAAGGACAGACCCTGCTTCATCGAGGTCCTTTGCCATTCCCAAACCACAGGTGGTTTTAAAAATGGGGTTTGATTAAACTTCTTAAATGTGGTAAACACCACAGCTTGCACACCCACCGATATAGCTTCTCCCACTGACATAGCTGCCACCTCTTGGGAAGTGGATTAACTGCACCCCCAGGAAAACTCTCTCCCCTCAGCATAGAGCAGTGGTTCTCAAACTGTGTGTCAGGACCCTAAAGTGGGATGTGAGCCTGTTTTAATGGGGTCACCAGGGCTGGCATTAGACTTGTTGGGGCCTGGGGCTGAAGCCAGAAGTCTGAGCCCCACCACCCAGGGCTGAATCCCTCAAGCTCTGGTTTTGCCCTCCCCCAACTGGGGCAGGGCTCAGGCTTTGTGTCCCCTGCCTCTGCCCAGTGTGGAGGGGCTTGGTCCCTCTTTCCAGGGCCATGTAGTAAGGTTTTTTTTAGCAGAAGGGGGTTGCAGTGAAAAGAAGTTGGAGAAACCCTGGCATAGAGCCTCTGAATATGTCTAGACTTGGCTCCCTGTGGCAGATCAGACACTGAACGTGCAGCCATGGAGACACCACACACCAGCCTTGCCTAGCAGGCAAGAATCCAACCTCCACAGAAAGACGCCCGTTGTTTTCTAACCCATCTCCCTAAGCCCTCAGCCACCACCACCACTTAACAAAGGGGCTTTTCTACACGATGGTTCTGGTCTCACTGAAGGGTCATTTCCAATTGTTTGCTCAGACCAGCATTAGGGGAAATGGTGCCCTGGGCAAAGCTTGTACTTTGGCACTTCCCCGTTGCCCCTGGACGATCTCCACTCCCCCTTTACCGCTAGCTTCTGCACTCCCAGCCCTTGCACCTCCCTAACTCCTGCCCCCTCCTGTGCCCCCTTTGCCCTTAACTCCCTGGGCCACCAGCCATTGCCCCTCTCAGGCAGCCCATTCACATGGTTCCAGTGCTGGAGCCCCCACACTTGTTCTCCCTTTCCCTGGGCTTTGGCATCACTAGCCCCTGATTAGCGAGTAGGGTTCAGTGGTCCCCAAAATGTGGGGAATGACTCCTAGGGGGACACAGAGGAACATTCATGGGGGCACCTCAGGGTCCGAGCCAGCCCCCATGGAGGGAGCAGCACTCAGCTCCACTCTGCCCCAGCTCTTCCCCAACCCCACCCTCAGCCTGGGGGTCTGACTCCCTGCTCGGCCTCGACCCCCTAACCCCTGTCTGCACCCCTCTCCCCAGCAAGCAACAGCCCCACTCCCAGCCTCGGTTCTTGACTGCAGCTTCCGCGGGGCCACAGCCATGGCTAAGAGGGCACAGTGTGAAATGTTTGGGGACCACTGGTTTAGGGTGATGTTCTCAATCACTTCTACAAAGTCCAATAAAAGCTATTCCTCACCCACCTACCCCTCCATCAGGACCAACTAGGTATGTTCTGCTGCCCCTCACTCATGCAGGAAGGATAATAACATTTCATTCCACTCAATCCTAAAGTGATTTGTAACCCAACACCACCAAAACTGGTAATTTTGGGAAAGTGGCCCCATCATGCTGCATACCTAGGCAGAGTACGTGTGTCTGTGCAAACACGGTCTGTTCCTGAAGTCTTTCCCCCAGCTCCTCACTAGGTGTGAGGGGGGAGCTCATTCAGCTTCTGCTTCCGCTTAGTATTTAAAATCTCCTTATTGTCCCTAGCTCTGCTGGCCTTAGATTTCTATTCCTGTCTTTTGCTTGACAGCTCAGATGAGGTGGCCGAGTGGTTAAGGTGATGGACTGCTAATCCATTGTGCTCTGCACGCATGGGTTCGAATCCCATCCTCATCGGATGCATTTAGTCATCACCCCCTCCTTTGTAGACAACCATGTCCCCTTTTGGTACAGTGACAGATCAAACAATGTTCCTTCTTGCAAACAGAAACTCAGAACTCCCTTGCTTAAAATAAAATGTCTAAATCCCAGATTTCTTTAAAAAAAAATTCTCTAGTGCTGTATTTCTTAGTTTTTATCTCAAAAGGGAACATCCTCATCATCTCCCCCAAACACCCTGGGACCTGCCCAAATTATTAAAATACCCTCACCCCGAGCAAGGCCAGAGCAGTGAACCAGAGCTAGTGTCTAGGCCAAGCTGCTCTGAAGGAGGCAACTCAAACATTTTCTCCCTGCTTCCCTTGGCAAAGTCTGACTGAGAAAACAAAATTCCCCAAACTGCAAATTTTCTGCTGAAAAACCAATACTAGTCTGTTTGGGGACTTTGGTTTGCAAGTATTATTGTTATTATTCTCTTCTGATTTCTGAGTCAGTTCAGTTCAGTCTTTGTCCTCCAGGTGTGTTTCCAGCTGCTGAGTTGTGGGGGAGAGAGGCCAAGTCATGATGTCTCTTCCTCTCTTTCATAGTTTCTTCCAATTTGCTAGGAAGCTCCTTTGCTATGATGTGAGTCAAGCAGTGTCCATTGTCTCTGTGCTATCTCGGAGAAGCCTGCATTGTACACGGTTCCTGGGATAGTCCTTTGGAGTGTGGATCCCTTCAATGGGCCAGCAGCGAGTCTGGCGCCTCCCTTGTCGCACCTGAAAGGCTGGTGGGGGGTATTTCCCAACCTCATAACATATTTCAGTAACGCACACAGAGCAAAACTTCATAACTTCCCAACCAATGCGAGCACACACAAGCCAACATGATATTAATGTTCAACAGATCAAGACTTTTGAAATGATACTTCACCAGGCAGACTTTGTACAAACCATGGCATCATTATATGAGAGTGGTGAATATGGGGCTTCCAGGTGCTGCTTTGAGCACAGCGTGCCACACCTGGGCTTACATTGCAGTGGAGACGTACTCTTAGAGTCCATCTCTCCTGGGATAAAGATGGCAGCAGGGCTGGCCTGGGTCATCTGACTTGGGCTCCTGGACGTAAAGCTGAGGGGCTAAAAACTGTGGTGCAGATATTTGTGTTCATGCTGAAGCCTGGGTTCAGAAACCCTCACCCCTCATGGGGCCTCAGAGGTTGGGTTCAAGCCCATTTGTCTGCATTGTAATTTTATAGTCTTGCAGCCCCAGCTCCATAACCCTGAGTCAGCTGACCCGGGCTTTGGGACAGGTGCCCTGGGTGTGTTAATCACAGTGTAGACGTAACATTAGGCTACATCTCCAGTGCAATGAAACACTCTCGGCTGGCCCGTGTCGGATTAATCAGGATCACGCAGCTTGGTCTGGAGTAAAGTTGCAGTGTCCGTGTCTGGGCTCAGGCTCAGTCCCCTGCTCCAGGAGCCCAGAAGGGTGGGAGGGAGTTTAGCGAGTGGAAATGGTGAAACCGTATTGAGGGGACTGGACCACTGACCTATCAGCTCTTAACACCCAAACTTTCAGTTACTCTATTGAAAGACAGGAGATCTACATTACCCACTTCACCTCTCTACAAAGGAAAAAGGACTGTAAGCTGTCTAAACTCCTACCTGCCACATGGGGCCACAACCGTGATACCCCTAACCCACCCAGCAATATCGTCAATCTATCCAGCCACACACTCAGCCCAGAAGAACAGTCTGTCCTATCTCGGGGACTCTCTTTCTGCCCTGCCACCCCCACCAACATGATACAGTTCTGCGGCGATCTGGAAGCCTACTTTCGCCGTCTCCGACTCAAAGAATACTTCCAGGACAACACTGAACAGCGCACTGATACACAGTTACCCTCCCACCAACAGCACAAGAAGAAGAACTCCACATGGACTCCTCCTGAGGGTCGAAATGACAGTCTGGACCTATACATTGAATGCTTCCGCCGACGTGCACAGGCAGAAATTGTGGAAAAACAACATCGCTTGCCTCACAACCTAAGTCGTGCAGAACGCAATGCCATCCACAGCCTCAGAAACCATCCTGACATTATAATCAAAGAGGCTGATAAAGGAGGTGCTGTTGTCATCATGAACAGGTCTGACTACCAAAAGGAGGCCGCCAGACAACTCTCCAACACCAAATTTTACAGGCTACTTCCCTCAGATCCCACTGAGGAATACACTAAGAAACTGCACCATCTACTCAGGACACTCCCTACACTAGCACCGGAACAAATCAACATACCCTTAGAGCCCCGACCAGGGTTATTCTATCTACTACCCAAGATCCACAAACCCGGAAATCCTGGACGCCCCATCATCTCTGGCATTGGAACTCTCACTGAAGGACTGTCTGGATATGTGGACTCTCTACTCAGACCCTATGTTACCAGCACTCCCAGCTATCTCCGTGACACCACTGATTTCCTAAGGAAACTACAGTGCATTGGTGACCTTCCAGAAAACACCATCCTAGCCACCATGGATGTAGAGGCTCTCTACACAAACATCCCACACACTGATGGAATACAAGCTATCAGGAACAGTATCCCTGATGATGCCACAGCACAACTGGTTGCTGAGCTCTGTGCCTTTATCCTCACACACAACTATTTCAAATTTAATGACAATATATATCTCCAGATCAGTGGCACCGCTATGGGCACCCGCATGGCCCCACAATATGCCAATATTTTTATGGCCGACCTGGAACAACGCTTCCTCAGCTCCCGTCCACTCACGCCCCTTCTCTACCTACGCTACATTGATGACATCTTCATCATCTGGACCCATGGGAAGGAGACTCTGGAAAAATTCCACCATGATTTCAACAGCTTCCACCCCTCCATCAACCTCAGCCTGGACCTACCTACACGGGAGGTCCACTTCCTAGACACCATGGTGCAAATAAGTGGTGGTCACATTAACACCACCCTATACCGAAAACCTACCGACCGCTATGCCTACCTTCATGCCTCCAGCTTCCATCCCGGGCACACCACAAGATCCATTGTCTACAGCCAAGCACTGAGGTACAACCGTATCTGCTCTAACCCCGCAGACAGAGACCAACACCTAGAAAATCTCCACCAAGCATTCTCAAGACTACATTACCCACACAAGGAAATAAGGAAACAGATCAACAGAGCCAGATGTGTACCCAGAAGCCTCCTACTGCAAGACAAACCCAAGAAAGAAACCAACAGGACTCCACTGGCCATCACATACAGTCCCCAGCTCAAACCCCTCCAATGCATCATCAGGGATCTACAACCCATCCTGGACAATGATCCCACACTTTCACAGGCCTTGGGTGGCAGGCCAGTCCTCGCCCACAGACAACCTGCCAACCTGAAGCATATTCTCACCAACAACTGCACACCGCACCATAGTAACTCTAGCTCAGGAACCAACCCATGCAACAAACCTCGATGCCAACTCTGCCCACATATCTACACCAGCAACACCATCACAGGACCTAACCAGATCAGCCACACCATCACCGGTTCATTCACCTGCACGTCCACCAATGTAATATATGCCATCATATGCCAGCAATGCCCCTCTGCTATGTACATCGGCCAAACTGGACAGTCTCTAAGGAAAAGGATAAATGGACACAAATCAGACATTAGGAATGGCAATATACAAAAACCTGTAGGAGAACACTTCAACCTCCCTGGCCACACAATAGCAGATTTTAAGGTGGCCATCCTACAGCAAAAAAACTTTAGGACCAGACTTCAAAGAGAAACTGCTGAGCTCCAGTTCATCTGCAAATTTAACACCATCAGTTTAGGACTAAACAAAGACTGTGAATGGCTTGCCAATTACAGAACCAGTTTCTCCTCCCTTGGTTTTCACACCTCAGCTGCTGGAACAGGGCCTCATCCTCCCTGATTGATCTAACCTCGTTATCTCCAGCTTGCTTCTTGCTTGCTTATATATACACACCTGCCCCTGGACATTTCCACTGCTTGCATCCGAAGAAGTGGGTATTCACCCACGAAAGCTCATGCTGCAAAACGTCTGTTAGTCTATAAGGTGCCACAGGATTCTTTGCTGCTTCTACAGTCACAAGTTTGCATATGTCCTGTCTGCAGTGCTGTGCAATGGCTGCTGCACTTCAGGGTGCATATACTGCATGGTGATGGGGGTTGAGTGCAGAGTGTAAGGGTCATAGTTCTCAGGGCTGGTTGGTGAACGTACAGGTGTTGGAGGCAGCTGGTGGTGGTAAGAACCTGGATGCTGTGGAAGGGGGTTTGGAGCTAACATTGGGGCAGAAAAGAATAAAATTTGGGACGGGGGGGGCTGTGGGGCAGCACGGGACTGCTCTGCCTGCATGGCTACGAGTGCCTGGAGAGAGTCCGCTTGGCGTGCCAGGATGCCTAGCAGCTGGCCTGTGCTTTTCCTCTTTGCCACAGTGTTTCTCCACCAATGTCTCTGGCGGATCCTGCTGTCCCTCTGGTGGATCCTGCTTTCCCTTTCTCTCTACTCCTGCAGCTGTTTACTCTCTCAAGCAGAGTGATCAATAACTGTTTTCAGCCTGTCTTCCCTGGTTTTTCGAGGCTTTTTCCTCAGATTCTGTAGTCTCTGTGCTGTGGTAGATCTGGGCCGTCCAGCAGTCAAGGTCACTTCTTGAAGGCAAAAATGGCAACATTTAACAGGGTAGCATTGTTAATTATCTCATCCAAACAGTAATTCCCACACACTGAAGGAGTTTTCAGTGTTCACTTTAGCATTCTTTTCCCATACCAAATAAGACCACACATAACACAACAGGAGACAGGAAATGGTGAGTAAGGGGTACTGAGATTGCTTCAGGGCTGTGCAGGGGTTTCTGTGCATTGGGGACAGCAAACAGCTGCATGGGGGATCTGCACTAAACAGTCTCCCAACATTTTCCACAGGAGTTACTCCTGGAAGATATCTCCCTGCTGCGGGTCACTAGGGAAGAGCGGGAAGGTCTTCTACAGCAATGCGGATTCTGCCCTGGCCCCTATGCAGCTTGCCTGTGTGCAGCAATCGTCCCCCCACCCCTCGCGGCACAGTGGCGTGGACGAGTTAGCCTGACTGGGACAAGGACCACAGTGGCTCTCCCTATAAACCTGCGTAGGCACATTGCCCATGCTCTGGCTGAAACTTTTGAGGAGATTACTGCAGCCGATTACCGCGACGTGATAGACTACATCAATGGGCTAATCCACATCTAGGCATGCATGTATGCAGCCCTAACCCCCCCTCCTCTCCTGAAACATTTCCACCCTGAAAATAAAAGACGCTTACTGGTAACTCGCTCCTCTGTTTGTCCTTCAGCAACTGCTGGCTGCTGCGATTGGCTTCCTTCCTCCTGGCTTGAGAAGAGCTCCTGGCTGCATGCCTCCTGGGACTCTGGGGTGTCTTCCCCCATCCCAGTAACTTCACTCGTGGTTTCCACCCCCCCGCCTCCTCCTGCTGCTCCTGTCCCCCACCCTGCTCAGAAGTGTCCATCGTGGTCCTCGGATTGGCAGTGGGGTCACCACAAGTATCGCGTCCATCTCCCTGTAAAAACGGCAGGTCGTGGGGGCAGCGCCAGATCGGCGGTTCCCCTCGCGGGCTTTGTAATAGGCACTCCGCAGCTCCTTTACTTTAACCCTGCATTGCAGCGCGTCCCGATCATGGCCCCTATCCAGCATGGACCTTGATACCTGCTCAAAGATATCATAATTCCTACAGCTGGAGCGCAGCTGGGACTGCACAGCTTCCTCCCCCCAAACACTAATGAGGTCCAGCAACTCGCCATTGCTCCATGCTGGGGCTCGTTTGCCGCGTGGAGGCATGGTCACCTGGAAAGATTAACTGATTGCACTCCACACCTGGCTGCAGCAAACAGGAAGGGGATTTTTAAAATTCCCGGGGCACTTAAAGGGCGGGTCACCTGAGGCCAGAGCAGTAGAGTGCAAACTGATGAGCAGAGTGGCTGAACAGGAATTCTGGGATACCTCCTTATTCCCTGGAGGCCAATTAAAGCGCTGGTGTGTGTCCACACCTGATGAGCAGCGCTGGATCACCAGCGCTGCATTCCTTATACCCCAACCCGAACGGGTGCACAGCCAGCGCTGCAGCCAGGGAGTTACAGCACTGGATGTGCCTTGCAAGTGTGGACGGAGTCTCCAAGTTCCTTTCAGGCAGCAGGTGGAGCGAGGAGCCCAGGGAGGGGAGCCCAAGGAGGTGTCAGGAGCTTGGTCCTGCCCCGGCGCCTGCGCCCAGCAGGGCTCTTGCCCGCTCCTGGCCCACCTGGTTTTGGCATCTGCCACCCTTAGCAGTCAGCCAAAAGAGCAGAAGCCACCCTCTCCCTCCCGAAGTGGCCAGCATGGGGCTTGAACCCATGACCTTGGAGTTATTAGCATCACGCTCTAACCAACTGAGCTAGCCAGCCGACAGCAAGCCTTCCCTTGCCTGACCCTTTTGGAAGGAGTCAGTGGCTGGTGCGGGGAATGATGTGGCCTCCATTATCGAATGGATGGATCGAGACATCACTTGCCAAGGTAGGAGAATTAGCTCAAGTGGTAGAGCGCTCGCTTTGCATGCGAGAGGCAGCGGGATCAATGCCCGCATTCTCCAGCGGCAAGGCAGCCCCGGGGCCTTCTCTTGCCCTTTTTTTAGAAGCCATGGACAGTCAGCCGGCTCAGCTCCTCCAGTGGCCTCCATCCCTCTCCCCTCTTGGCCTCCCAAAAAGCCAGCCCTTGCGGAGCACAAAGCTCTTCCTCCCCGGCCCTTCTCCCTCTTGCGCTGACTGGGAGGCTGGAGACAGCTGGGGGAAGTTAGCTCAAATGGAAGAGCATGGGAGAAGTAGTCAGACCCAGACACACATTCTCCAGCCTGCTCTGCTCTGCTTTGCTCTGCTGGGCTGGGCTCTAGTGGGGGACCTGCACCTTTCTTTCTGAGCTCTCACTGGAGCACAATCCCTTTCCTCCTCCCTCCCTGCTAGTCTATGCCAAGCTCATTGGCCGGGAGGGAGAGCCACTCAAATACAGAATTACTCACATCCCATGGGTCCATGAAGGGAATGAGGAGATGGGCGGGGTGGCACGTGATACCAGCTCAGCTGAGACCGTGAGACCTCGCAGCCTCCTGATCTCAGGCAGCCTGGCAGCCGTGGAGCAGAGCAGAGCACGCAGACAGCTTGGAGACAGCCAAAGCGGGGAAGGGCTGCGTTGGTCTGGAAGAGGGAGTGGGTGGCTGTCTATCCTGGCGGAGGCAGGGTCGTTTTGCTGTATGCTGGGCCAGGGGCCAGGGAGTCTGCTAGAGTTGCTGAGCTGGGCCTGCTCCTGGCTTTGCTTGGGTTAGAGGAAAGTGGTGATGATAGGAACGGCCCTCCTGGGTGAGACCGATGGTCCAGCTAGGCCACTATCCCGTCTTCTGACAGTAACCGATGCCAGGCGCTTCAGAGGCAATGGCCAGAGCAGGCAATCGTCAAGTGATCTATCCCTGCGTTGTCTTCTGAAGTTTGGTGCTTGTTTCAGGGGCTAACTCTCAGCTCAGACACACTCCAGGGAGGGAGCGTTGGTGTTTGTGCCGAGGAACATGGCTGGGACTCGGACCCCCTTCCCCAGCTCTGGGTAGCGCCCCGCCCCCATTTCAGGCTGTGTTCTGCTTAAGGCCACAGAGCCCTTGCCTTTTTTTGCCCGGTGCCTGAGAATCAGGACAGCTGCAGGGAATTAGCTCAAGCGGCAGAGCGCTCGCTTTGCATGCGAGAGGTAGTGCGGGGGGGCGATGCCCGCATTCTCCGAGCCTGTCGACTAAGGGCTCCTGATGAGCGTGGTGGACGGGAGAGTCGGCCATCTGACTTTTGGCCTTGCTGCCCGTAGCGGTCAGGCCGAAAAATCAAAAGCCATCCTCCCCAGGCCCACAGCCACCCAGGGGCTCCTCTTCACCATCTGGCCTCCACGAGTGCCGCACTCTGACCAGCTGAACCAGGCAAGCCACGGGAAACTTCTCAAGGTCTTCCCCTGCTGTGGGCTTGGATGCGAAAAGCACCTGGCCGTTCATCAGCTGTTGCAAGCAGTGTGCAGAGTAGGAGTAGCGATGGGGCTGTACCTTTCCACAGCATCTCAATTTGGGCAGCTTTCCATTCCCCTTTTCTGTGTAATGTCCCTCCCACGGGTTTCACTTGCGGAGCTGTACGACTCTGGCAGGGTGGCCATTTAGAAATCTTTTCCTTGCTTTTCTTTTTCGCCTGGCTCCAGCGTTAGGACCGTTTGGGTGTTTCAGTGTGTCTGTTTTCCCATTGGGAGGCATTTGGAAGTTTGGAAGGGGAGCCGAAAGAGGAGTCTTTTTCACAAGCAAGTTGGCTTTCTGCACAGGTAGGGCCCTTGGCCGTAAAGCTTAGCTCCGTCAGTGCGTCTGCATGGGGTTCCTCCAGTGCCTCAAGAGCCCGTGCTAAACTCTCGGTGTGGGCGTTTGGCTTGCGCCAGTCAGAGTGCGGTGCCTGCGTCTTCCCAGGGCCGGCTCCCGTGAGGCGCGCATAACTTGGGAGGAAAGGGGTAGAAGAGAAAGCAAGTGAAGCTGACTTCGAGTGGTGGTGCCCCTGGGCGGAGTGGTCCTCCTGCTCCTTCCTGTCGGAGGGGTGGGCTTGGGGGGTCTGGCTGTGGGCGGTGGGAGGATGGTGTCCAGGGAAGTCCCAAAGGTCACCCTGCACCGGCGGAGTGTGAAGCCTCTCCCCTAGGTTGGGGTGCCGAGTATTAAGCCTTCCTCTGTGGCTTGGGCTGGGGAGCGTGATCCGGCGTCGGGTACATTTGGGTGGAGCTGGCGGCCGGCAAGAATTCGGGCCATCAGGTCAACCCCCTGTGGACAATGGGGGCGAGCCAGCAGGCCTGCGATTTTGGCTTCGCGAGCGGGCAGCTCAAGCCTGGCCTCCTATGAGCCTGGAAGGCAGCCGGCCGGGCTCACCCGTCTCCAAGTTCCTTTCAGGCAGCAGGTGGAGCGAGGAGCCCAGGGAGGTGTCAGGAGCTTGGTCCTGCCTGGCGCCTGCGCCCAGCAGGGCTCTTGCCAGCTCCAGGCCCACCTGGTTTTGGCCTCTGCCACCCCTAGCAGTCAGCCAAAAGAGCAGAAGCCACCCTCTCCCTCCTGGAGTGGCCAGCATGGGGCTTGAACCCATGACCTTGGCGTTATTAGCACCATGCTCTAACCAACTGAGCTAGCCGGCCAACAGCAAGGTCTGCCTTGCCTGACCCTTTTGGAAGGAGTCAGTGGCTGGCGCAGGGAACGATGTGGCCTCCGTTATCGAATGGATGGATCGAGACACCACCTGCCAAGGTAGGGGAATTAGCTCAAGTGGTAGAGCGCTCACTTCGCATGCGAGAGGCAGTGGGATCAATGCCCACATTCTCCAGCTGCAAGGCAGCCCCAGGACCTTCTTTTAGAAGCCGGCTCAGCTCCTCCAGTGGCTTCCATCCCTCTCCCTGCTTGGCCTCCCAAAAAGCCAGCCCTTGCGGAGCACAAAGCTCTTCCTCCCCGGCCCTTCTCCCCCTTGCGCTGACTGGGAGGCTGGAGACAGCTGGGGGAAGTTAGCTCAAATGGAAGAGCAGGGGAGAAGTAGTCAGACCCAGACACACATTCTCCAGCCTGCTCTGCTCTGCTTTGCTCTGCTGGGCTGGGCTCTAGTGGGGGACCTGCACCTTTCTTTCTGAGCTCTCACTGGAGCACAATCCCTTTCCTCCTCCCTCCCTGCTAGTCTACGCCAAGCTCATTGGCCGGGAGGGAGAGCCACTCAAATACAGAATTACTCACATCCCAGGGGTCCATGAAGGGAATGAGGAGATGGGCGGGGTGGCATTCGATACCAGCTCAGCTGAGACCGAGAGACCTCGCAGACTCCTGATCTCAGGCAGCATGGCAGCCGTGGAGCAGAGCAGAGCACGCAGACAGCTTGGAGACAGCCAAAGCGGGGAAGGGCTGCGTTGGTCTGGAAGAGGGAGTGGGTGGCTGTCTATCCTGGTGGAGGCAGGGTCGTTTTGCTGTATGCTGGGCCGGGGGCCAGGGAGCCTGCTAGAGTTGCTGAGCTGGGCCTGCTCCGGGCTTTGCTTGGGTTAGAGGAAAGTGGTGAAGATAGGAACGGCCCTCCTGGGTGAGACCGATGGTCCATCTAGGCCACTATCCCGTCTTCTGACAGTAACCGATGCCAGGCGCTTCAGAGGCAATGGCCAGAGCAGGCAATCGTCAAGTGATCTATCCCTGCGTTGTCTTCTGAAGTTTGGTGCTTGTTTCAGGGGCTAACTCTCAGCCCAGACACACTCCAGGGAGGGAGCGTTGGTGTTTGTACCAAGGAGCGTGGCTGGGACTCGGACCCCCTTCCCCAGCTCTGGGTAGCACGCCCCCCTCCCCCCCATTTCAGGCTGTGTTCTGCTTAAGGCCACAGAGCTCTTAACTTTTTTTGCCCGGTGCCTGAGAGTCAGGCCAGCTGCGGGGAATTAGCTCAAGTGGCAGAGCGCTCGCTTTGCATGCGAGAGGTAGTGGGGGACGCTGCCCGCATTCTCCGAGCCTGTCGACTAAGGGCTCCTGATGAGCGTGGTGGACGGGAGAGTCGGCCATCTGACTTTTGGCCTTGATGCCCGTAGCAGTCAAGCCGAAAAATCAAAAGCCATCCTCCCCAGGCCCACAGCCACCCAGGGGCTCCTCTGCACCATCTTGCCTGAGCCGGTGGAAGTGGAGCCTGGAACTGAGCTGATGCGCTGAGGGTTATTTGCACTGTGCGCTTCACATGGAGGTGAAAACACGGGGCACAGATCTTTGAGCACAACCCTCATCCTGAGGAATGGTGGCGGGGGGAGGGCTGCATAAAGAGAGACCGGCTCTCCCTGGCGGGGCTGCAGTGGCTCTTCACAGGGGCAGTCCCACGGCCAATTGGTACCAGAGTTTTGCCGGCCTCCTTTCGTGGGCTGACCTGGCTCCTCTCTCTTTAGGGAGACTGGTGACCCCAAACTTTCCAGAAACCATCATAGCGAGGCCAACCTGAGCACAGACACCTGCTCAGCACCCCGGGTTGCAGCCCTGAACCCTGGCAATCAGCTACGCCCAGCTGCCCACCCAACAAGTGTTACACACAGGAGCCTTCGTGCCCCGTGTGTTCAGGTCCTTCCCAGCGCCAGCTTTAAACTCCGCTGCTCAGTTCTAAGCTTTGGCCACACGGGGGCAGCCTGGAGCTCAGCCAACGCCTCCCGTTGCTGGTTGCGTTTCCCGCTCCTCGTGGCAGGTTCACACCCCGCAGGCAGATCTCTGAACCGGAGCTGAACCGTTCCCCAAATCCCACCGATATAGCTTCTCCCACTGACATAGCTGCCACCTCTTGCAAAGTGGCTTAACTACACCCACAGGAAAACTCTCTCCCCTCAGCACAGAGCAGTGGTTCTCAAGCTCTGGGTCAGGACCCCAAAGTGGGATGTGACCCTGTTTTAATGGGGTTGCCAGGGCTGGCATTAGACTTGTTGGGGCCTGGGGCTGAAGCCAAAAGTCTGAGCCCCACCACCCAGGGCTGAATCCCTCAAACTCTGGTTTTGCCCTCCCCCAACTGGGGCAGGGCTCAGGCTTTGTCTCCCCTGCCTCTGCTCAGTGTGGAGGGGCTTGGTCCCTCTTTCCAGGGCCATGCAGTAAGGTTTTTTTTGGCAGAAGGGGGTTGCAGTGAAAGGAAGTTTGAGAAACTCTGGCATAGAGCCTCTGAATATGTCTAGACTTGGCTCCCTGTGGGTGATCAGAGACGTAAAGTGCAGCCATGGAGACACCACACACCAGCCTAGCCTAGCAGGCAAGAATCAAACCTCCACAAAAAGACACCTATTGCTGTTGCTTTCTAACCCATCTCCCTAAGCCCTCAGCCTCCACCACTTAACAAAGGGGCTTTTCTACACGATGGTTCTGGTCTCACTGAAGGGTCATTTCCAGTTGTTTGCTCAGACCAGCATTAGGGAAAATGGAGCCCTGGGCAAAGCTTGTACTTTGGCACTTCCCCATTGCCCCTGGACGATCCCCACTCCCCCTTTACTACTAGCTCCTGCACTCCCAACCCTTGCGCCTCCTTCACCCCTAACTCCTGCCCCCTCCTGTGCCCCCTTTGCCCTTAACTCCCTGGGCCACCAGCCATTGCCCCTCTCCTGCAGCCCCTTCACATGGCTCCAGTGCTGGGGGCCCCGCGCTTGTTCTCCCTTTCCCTGGGCTTTGGCATCACTAGCCGCTGATTAGTGAGTAGGGTTCAGTGGTCCCCAAAATGTGGGGCATGACTCCTAGGGGGACACAGAGGAACATTCATGGGGGCACCTCAGGGCCTGAGCCAGCCCCCATGGAGGGAGCAGCACTCAGCCCCACTCTGCCCCAGCTCTTCCCCAACCCCACCCTCAGCCTGGGGCTCTGACTCCCTGCTCGGCCTCGACCCCCTTACCCCTGTCTGCACCCCTCTCCCCAGCAAGCAACAGCCCCACTCCCAGCCTCGGTTCTTGACTGCAGCTTCCGAGGGGCCACAGCCATGGCTAAGAGGGCACAGTGTGAAATGTTTGGGGACCACTGGTTTAGGGTGATGTTCTCAATCACTTCTACGAAGTCCAATAAAAGCTATTCCTCACCCACCCCTCCATTAGGACGGACTAGGTGTGTTCTGCTGCCTTTCACTCATGCAGGAAGGATAATAACCTTTCATTCCACTCAATCCTAAAGTGATTTGTAACCCACCACCAGCCAAAACTGGTCATTTTGGGAAAGCGGCCCCATCATGCTGCATAGCTAGGCAGAGTAGGTGTCTATGTAACACGGTCTGTTCCTGAAGTCTTTCTCCCAGCTCCTCACTAGATGTGAGGGGGGAGCTCATTCAGCCCCTGCTTCCGCTTAGTATTTAAGAACTCCTTATTGTCCTTAGCTCTGCTGGCCTTAGATTTCTCCTCCTGTCCCTTTTCTAATAACTCAGATGAGGTGGCCGAGTGGTTAAGGTGATGGACTGCTAATCGATTGTGCTCTGCATGCATGGGTTGGAATCCCATCCTCATCGGATGCATTTAGTTTTCACCCCTCCTTTGTAGACAACCATCTCCCCCTTTGGTACAATGACAGATCAAACAATGTTGCTTCTTGCAAACAAAAACCTTCTCAGAAACTCAGAACTCCCTTGCTTTAAATAAAATGTCTAAATCCCAGTTTTCTTAAAAAAAGAAATTCTCTAGTGCTGCATTTCTTAGTTTTTATCTCAAAAGGGAACATCCTCATCTTCTCCCCCAAACACCCTGGGACCTGCCCAAATTATTAAAATACTCCCATCCTGAGCAAGGCCACAACCGTGAACCAGAGCTAGTGTCTAGGCCAAGCTGATCTGAAGGAGGCAACTCAAACATTTTCTCCCTGCTTCCCTTGGCAAGGTCTGACTGAGAAAACAAAATTCCCCAAACTGAAAATTTTCTGCTGAAAAACCAATACTAGTCTGTTTGGATAATTTGGTTTGCAAGTATTATTGTTATTATTCTCTTCTGATTTCTGAATCAGTTGAGTTCAGTCTTTGTCCTCCAGGTGTGTTTCCACCTGCTGAGGTGTGGGGGAGAGAGGCCAAGTTATGATGTCTCTTCCCCTCTTTCATAGTTTCTTCCAACTTGCTAGGAAGCTCCTTTGCTACAATATGAGTCAAGCAGTGTCCAACGTCTCTGTGCTATCTCGGAGAAGCCTGCATTGTACACGGTTCCTGGGATAGTCCTTGGGAGTGTGGATCCCTTCAATGGGCCAGCAGCGAGTCTGGCTCCTCCCTTGTCACACCTGAAAGGCTGGTGGGGGGCATTTCTCAACCTCATAACATATTTCAGTAACAGAGCAAAACTTCATAACTTCCCAACCAATGCAAGCACACACAATCCAACAAGATATTAATGTTCAACAGATCAAGACTTTTGAAATGATACATCACAAGGCAGACTTTGTACAAACCATGTCATCATTATATGAGAGTGGTGAATATGGGGCTTCCAGGTGCTGCTCTGAGCACAGCGTGCCACACCTGGGTTTACATTGCAATGGAGACGTACCCTTAGAGTCCATCTCTCCTGGGATAAAGATGGCCCACATCTGACTCTCTGCCAATCCCCACTGGGCCCTGAGAAGTGTTGTTCGTGTTTGTATTCTATAAAGCAAAGGAGCAGATGAAGTTTTGCTCCCAAGGTGTGTGTGTGATTCTTTGGACAGGTCTACACTACAAAATTAGGTTGGTGTAATTACATTACTTAGGCTGGCAATGCAGTTCTATCAAGCTAATCCCGGTATAGATAGTGGCTCAGCTGTCAGAACTTTCTGGAGCTATGAAAGGGGAGGGACCCAGCCTCTGTAGCAGGAATGCAGGGCAGTTGAGTTCACGGCAGGCATGGTGGGATACTGGTGGAAACCAGTTATGGTGATATAATGACCAGCAGCATTTACACTGACAATTTGTTACTTTAAGTTTGCTGCAAAAAGCACTAGGCCTCTCGTCGAGTTGGTTTTATTTTGTCACCAAAACAGGGCAATTTTGTCGCCAGACGTGGTATTGCAGTGTGTGCACCAGCCAAAAACTGCTGACCGAGGGAGCGTTGTGTGTTTTTCACACATCTGAGCAATATAATGATGCTGAAGTAACCTTGTAGTGCAGACCTGGCCAAAGATTCACACACACAAACACACACACAGCTTGCAAGGAAAACCTCACCTGCTCCTCTGCTTTGCAGAAGCCAAACACAAGCAAAGCTTTTCAGGCCCCAGTGGGGATGGCAGGGAGTCAGGGGCGGGCAGACGGTGGGTTGATGCCACAAGCAGGCACCATGGCTTAGCTGGCTAAAGCACCTGCCTTGTAAACAGGAGATCTTGGGTTCAATTCCCAGTGGTACCTTGTTGACTAACTCTTGGGCAACCTAGTATTAGCTACTGTGGGAGGACAAAACACAGAGCTCTTTGGTCTGTCCAGCCCTGTAAGGTTTTTTAAATCATTCTCACAGGCACTGATAACAGACTTACTGAAAGTTTGGGAGTTAAGAGCTGATAGGTCAGTGTTCCAGCCTGTCACAGATGATCCTGCTTCCTCTGGGACAGAGGCAGGTCTGGGCTCTCATGCTGCATGGCTCATTGTGGCTGCTAGAACCTGTGGGCAGCTCATTTAGTTTAAACCAAGGATTGAGTCCTGCTTTGTGCACCGTGTGTGACAATGAAAATCCTAAACCGCCCTTTGAAATAACGAATGCAGCAGGATGTGTTATTGTCCCTGCCCCAAAGGAGACAGACCAAGGGAGAAATGCCATTGAGTCCAGGGTAATACTCCACTGCCATTTTACCTTGTTTGCTTGCTAAACTCCCTCCCAACCTTGAGGGCTCCCAGAGCCTGGTATTGAGCCTGAGCCGAGATGTCTACGCTGCAAATTTACCACCCCACAGCCCTAGCCTAGGAGCCTGCACTGGCACGGGACAGCCGTGGGTGTTTCATTGCAGTGTGGACATAGCCTAGCGTTATGTCTACACTGCCATTAACACACCCAAGTCACTATTCTCAAACCCTGGGTCAGTTGATTCAGGCTTGTGAGGCTTGTGCTGCAGGGTTATAAAATTACAGCATAGACACTTGGGCTTCAGCCCAGCCTCCGAGACCCCACGAGGGGTGAGGGTCTCCGAGCCTGGGCTCCAGTCTGAGCCCAGATGTCTACGCTGTAGTTTTTAGCTCCACAACCTGAGCCCCAGGAGCCCAAATCAGACCATCCAGGCCAGCGGGATTTTGTCACAGTATAGATGTCCTCTCAGGATATGTCTACACTGCAATGTAAGCCCAGGGTTAGTAGAAGTCATGTCAGCAGCCCCAACACATAAACATAAACCACGAGGGAAAGACCCACCCCCCAAATAAGCTGGGCAGTGTCCTTCTCCCTATGGTTTGTAAGTCCAGCAACCAAAAGTCCTTTAACATGAGCCATCCCCTCTCTGGACCCCACTCACAGCTGTTGTCCTTAGTCAGTGCAAGCCCAGAGGTGCCTCTGTAGAGTTCACCTGCCAGCCTAGGTGGAAAAGGGGGAAAATAAGAAGGCACCGTAGTCACTATGTCACCTGCCTAGTAAGTGCTATTGAATTGAGGGTGTCTCTCTCAATCAGGGGCTGCCAAGCACAGTTGTGCTGCCCTCGATTCACACAACAAGGATAACAACGCTTTATTTCTCCTGCCCCTATAACAAGGAGACTGGGAATCCAACACCAGCCAAACGTGATCATTTCGGCAAGCAACCCAACCTATTTCCAACACACTGTAAAATCCACATGCAGACTCATACACAAAACCTGCTGCTGGAGGGAAGGAGGGAGCTGTGGGTTGGGATTGAGGGGCACTGGGAATAGGAGGGGGCTGTGGGTTGGGACAGAGGAGAAGGGTGAAGAGGAGCAGGCTCTGGTTGGGAGTGAGGAGCAGTGAGCATAGGAGGGACTGAGAGCTGGGATTGAGGGGCACTGGGAAAAGAGGGGGCATGGGTTTAGGCTGAAGAGCATCCTCGTTTGGGGATCCAGCAGGACAGGGGAAGGCAGCAGGTGATTCTAATTCCTTAGGGATATTCTGTGTTTGTATGTGTGTGTGTGTGTGTGTGCGTGCGTGCGTGCGTGCGTGCGTGTGTGTGTGTGTGTGTGTGAAGGGGAGGAACATGCTCTATGCCCAGAGGCCTTTATTCCTCCAGGATGCAAGGACACAGCGGCTGTCAGGAAGTTGCCCCTTCAAATCCAACACAAAAAGGCCCTTCTGAGGAAAGGGAAAATCCTGCAGAGAAAAGTAACATCAAAGAGGACTCCAGCAAGACACCTTAAGATCTTGGTGAGTAGTTTATCACCTGACCAGGGACTTGGATCCTGGACCCTCAGATAAAAAGTCTGATGCTCTGCCAACTGAGCCAGCCAGGCTCACAAAACAAAATAGCAAGTTGGTGCAGAGGAGAAAGTAGTCAAGAAAACAAGAGCAGGAAACAATAGGGGAAACCTGCTGCTCTCTCTGGCCTGGTCAGGGGGCTGTGCCGATCGGGTGTCTGCACTAAGTTCGGCATCAATATGGGGATCCCGGGGAAGCTTGGGGTCTCCAGGTTGCCTAAGGAGGGGTGAACCGGCCCAGGTCGGAAACGGAGCAGGTCAAAACTCCCCTGCTGATCAGTAGTGGGATCGCACCTGTGAATAGCCCCTGCAGCATAGCCTGGGCAAGACAGTGAGACACGGTCTCTTTTTATACACCCCCCTCCCCCGCAGAGACTGTATGGGGGGATGGGAGCACCCATTGTGGGGATCCTGAACTGGTGGGAGGGAGGCACCATGTACCAGGGATCCCGAAACGCAGAACAGGGACACCCACCCACCAGGTGTCTTGCAGCAAGAGCTGCGGTCTTGATTTACAAACTGCAAGTGATGGGGAATTTACCACCTCCCTTGCGGAGCTTGTTCCACTAGATAATTAGCCTCACAGTTAAAAAATGGTCATTTCCAGGTGGGATTTTCTGACATCGACTGCAAGCCAATGGGGTCTTGTTCAATCTTTGTCTGGTGAATTGAAGAACCCTTCAAATCATATATCCCCCCCTCTGGGAATTTGTAAAACGTATTTAAACCAGTGATTAAATCGCCTCTTAACCTCCAGTCAATGAAATCAATTGAGCTTCTTCAGTCTCTCGCTGGAGACATTTTCCTTGTTTTTAAAGGCAAAAATCCTGATCTTTCCAATGGGAGCTTCTGCTTCAATGTTCAGTTTGGGGAAGGATTTGGCTGCACTCAGAGATCTGCCCGCGGGTTACAATCTGCGATCCGAAGGGTCGAACGCAAACAGCGTTTAGATGGGACCGTTTGTGCCGCCCCCGTGTGGCCAAAGATTAGAACTGACCAGCAGAGTTTACAGCTGGAGCCTGGGATGCTCCTGAACAAACTGGGTATAAAGCCTCTCGCGTGGGACCCTCGCTGTGCAGCCGGAGGCGGAGGGAAGCTGGTTGTCAGGGCTCAGGGCAGCTCCCTGCCAGACTGAGCCGGTGTCTGTGCTAAGCTCGGCATCAATCAGGTGATTCTGGGAAGTTTGGGGTCCCAGGCTCCCAAAGGGGGGTGAAGCAGGTCACCCCTGGAGCAGGTTAAAGCTGCAGGGTGACAGTGGGGTTGCTGCCCCTGTGAACAGCTGCTGTAGCACCGCCTGGGCAGGACACAGAGAGCCAGTTATACCCCCCCAGCCTGTATCGGGGGATGGGAGCACTCACACCCTGGGGACCCACCCACCAGAGATCTACTGGGGGGGAGAGTGGCACCCACACACCCAGGATCTTGTAGGGGGGGACAAGGGCATCCACACTCCGGGATCCTCTGCAGATGGACGGACACCCACACAGCCAGGATTCTGTCTGGGGGGCAGAGGTACCCGGACACCTGGGCTCCTGGATGGGGGATGGGGGGCACTGAAACATCCGGGATCTTACATTGGAGGACAGCAGCGCCTGCAGCTCGACATGAGACGGGGCGGGGGAAGCAGGAGCATTTCCCAGTCCCAGGCTGTCCCCGTCTGGCCAAGGCACAGAGCTCACAAGCAGAGTTTAAAGCTCCAGCTGCCAGGCCATAAAACAAGCCTGGGGAGGCTGAGACAGGCTGGCGGATCGGTTGAGCTCAAGAGTTCTAGGCTCTAGGGGGCTGTGCCGATTGGGTCTTCATTTACACACGGCAGTGATGGGGAATTAACCACATCCCTTGTGGAGCTTGTTCCACTAGATAATTAGCCTCACTGAAGTACCCAGACCTTTTAACAATAAGAAGTGAAATGAAATGGCCACATGATGGCAACAGAACCTAAGAAATTTGTTAGTCTCTAACGTGCCACACGTACTCCTGTTCTTTTTGTGGATACAGACTAACACGGCTGCTCCTCTGAAACCGAAGAGATGAGAAGCCATGTTCTTGTTCAATGTGCATTGAAGCTGAAAAGGGAGATGTTTCCTCTTTGATTCCTAAGCCCCCAACTCTAATCCACTAAACACCCCTTTCCTCCCACAGCCAGGACTAAAACCCAGGAGTCATAACTGGTGGCCCCCCTTAAACTTCTCTCTGTGAGAAGGAAGAAGAAGCTCTGAGACCCCTGTGCTGTCCCCTTGCCACCCTGCCTGGGCTGCACTTGAAACCCAATGGGGTTTCCTTGGGCAGTTCTGAACCTTGCTCCCAGGAAGGGTGTAATTTTAGGAGCAGGTTCCAAATAGTGCAATTAACCAGCCAGAAGGGGCAGCAGGTATCGGTGTAGGAGCCATTGAAATCATCATAGCAAAGTAGTTCAGGGAAACTGTTATTAATGAAGTGTGAGTGAAAGGTGAGAATCTGATGGTGTCAGTGTCACACTAGAGGGCGCTGAGATGGTTTTAAATTTGTCATCCAAACCCAGCCACCACCTAGCACATGTTTTAACCTCTTCTTCTCTTACCGTTGCTCCTTATCAGGGAAGGGGAGAGAGCAAACGAGCAATAGAAACAGAGACCTAGTGACCGGAGCAAACATTTCTTTGCTCCTTGCTTGGCTCTGTCAGTTATTTGGGTACAAACTCATCCCCCACCCACTGTCTGGGCTGGGCTCAGTGGGCAGGAAGAGCTCAGCTGTCAGTGGGACTTGGGGAGCTCGGGACATTACTATGAGCTGCTTGAACATTTAGGTGAAAACCACCTAAACACGGACACAAGGTCTAGGCTGCAGTAACTCATCTTGATCTGCGGCTGTTGAAGCTACAAGGCAGAGGACTAAGTACAACATTTAAACTTACGTTTGACCTCAGAGAATAAAACAAATGTGTCTGTGAAAAGAGGGGAGTTGAGTTCAATCCCTTGTCACCATCAATGTGCAAACCAGGAACCTGTTGCTTTGCATTCCTGATGTGTCGCCATCATGTGGCTATTCTCATAGACTTTAAGGTCAGAAGGGACCATTATGATCATCTAGTCTGACCTCCTGCACAACGCAGGCCACAGAATCTCACCCACCCACTTCTATAACAACCCCCTAACCTATGTCTGAGTAACCTATTCTGGCTCAGTCCCTTTAATTAAAAAACTGTGGTTTTTTTCATATAAACTATATTTCCCTCGTAGAGACTCAGGGGCAGATTAATCTACAAAGGGAAGGTGATTCCAAGGCAGTTCTGGAGGAGAAGGGAACGTTTTCAGCATCACTAAATTATTTTGTTGTGCCTCACAGAGAGAGAGAGAGAGAGAGAGAGAGAGAGAAATAAAGCTATTAATTTGTGCTACCAACACACTTCACAGCATGAAATACAGAATTTTGTGTTCAATGAGTTGTGTTAATTTACATAATATGAAAAATATGTTTTGGGCAATGCATGAAAACCTCACTGCATTGAACAACCCACTTGATCTAGTCAATGTACTACAGAATATTTAAAGATGTTAAGAAAGATGTGCTTATAAATTAACATGTTGTGCCATTTACATACGTACAAACCACAGAAGAAACTGAAATATTTGAGCTACTAAAATTTCCACTTTCTCACAGCATTTTAGTTCTCAAGGTTGTTTTAATTTGCTTATTTTTTTGGAACTAGAAATGGGGAAAGAGCACATTGAAGTCAGTAGAATTACCGCAATGAGGGATTAGTCTCATTATTTGCCTCTAACAAAACCTTTGTTAACACAGAGTTAACTTTGACTGTGACTATCTCTTACCTTCCAGAACATTGAGTTCAGTAAAACTCAAACTCTGGAGAAACAGGGAATACAGAGTGAGGGTACATGCCAAGATAACCTTAACTCTGCCTTCTAGAAGAGAATCCGTGATAGCATATGAGAACAAGGAATGGTTTGGGGACAAATTACAGCTACTTCCCAAGAGTTTGTTTCTTCTGTAATTAATTGATCCTGGCCTGGTGTCTGGCCGTGGAATTTACTGTTTTTATCCCAGCATATTTGTAAAGCAGTTTCTTCTTTAAAAGCTCCTTTATTCTAGGTT
This sequence comes from Mauremys mutica, assembly GCF_020497125.1. Lineage (NCBI taxonomy): Eukaryota > Metazoa > Chordata > Testudines > Geoemydidae > Mauremys > Mauremys mutica. The sequence continues at coordinate 496,128 of NW_025423306.1, forward strand.
ATGCAAACAGGTCACTTCCCAGCTATTTCAAGGAGATGGAATTTTCCTGACCCACAGGGAACTTAAACTAACATGCTCAAGATCACACATTCCTTAGGAGAAAACGAAGGGAGAAAAAACAAACAAACCCCCCCAAACCGTTGCTGTTTCTACCCAAATGATCAATGAGACCAGAAAGTGAGACTGTGCAATTAACTGTCTGGGACTACACTGACTCTGCAGTTACTTGGATGCAGACACACCCAGCTCTACGGTTGGTAAACGTACAGAGACTCTGCTGCTGCTCATGAACTAGCAGCACATGACCTCTAAACAGCTGCCATTCGAATGTATCTGAAAGTCACAAGGAACAACGATCTGTGTTAAAGGAAGGTTGCCATTTATTAGAGCCCCAGTTGATGCCGTGTGCACAGAGGATTGAATGTGTAACAGGGAGTTTGGTAAATCTTGGTTATTTTAGTTTTGTAACAGGCTCCTGTCCACCCCCAGTAGAGTTTTCAGTCCCAATGGCAACTTACTTACCAAATGTAATACAGACTAGTCCATGCCTCCCATGTGGATGTGGTTCTTGTTCTTCTGCACATTGTAGCCCATGGAGGCCAAGGACCTGCAAATGTGTCTTCATGTGCCTTTGTTTCATTGATGAAAACAAACAGACACTTAGAGGATTGGAACTGATTTCAGCTGGGGGACATGTTTGCTAGGTTTTTATGCATTTGCACAGGAAAACATTTGTGTCCATTCATTTCAGGGATCCCTATTTAGTGGAGCTCCTGAGCATACTGGAAAAGAAATTATTTTTATTGAATAAACAGGCTTGAAGGGGGCACTTGGAGTTGAACCAAGGACCACTTGATCTGCAGTCAAACACTCTACCACTGAGCTATACCCCCTTGACATTTGCATAGGCAAGTCCATGATCTTAAGGATTTTGAAGGATGGGCTCTGTCTCAGAGAGCTCCTTTTCTATTCCCAGACCACAGGGGTTTAAAAAATGGGGTTTGATTAAACTTTACATACACATGTAGACACCACAGCTTGCACACCCACCAACATAGCTTCCCCCCACTGACATAGCTACCACCTCTCGGGGAGATGGGTTAACTGCACGGACAGGACAGCTCTCTCCCCTCCGCTTAGAGCAGCTTCATTATTTATGAATAGGTGGGAAATAACCTCCTGAATGGACAGGAACCAATGTATCAGATATTGCTGTGTCTGCATTCAATATGGGTAACTGGTCATATTGGGCTGGATTAGTAGGAGTGTTGCCAGCAGATCGAGGGAAGTGATTATTCCCCTCTAGTCAGCACTGGTGAGGCCACATCTGGAGCATTGCATCCAGTTCTCTCCCCCAGCCCCGACTACAGAAACAAATTGGAGAGAGTCCAGGGGAGGGCAACAAAAATGATTAGGGGGCAGGGGACTTACGAGGAGAGGCTGAGGGCAGGGCCGCCCCTCACTGCCCCCTCCCCTGAGATTCACCCTGCCCATTGCCCACACCTCTCTGCCCCTCCCCTGAGACCTGCCCAGCCCACATCTCTCTGCCCCTCCCCTGAGGCCCACCCTGTCCACCTCTTTCTTTGGTCATCTGTTGTTATTCCTTGAAACATCAAGGATGGAATAAAAAGCTGAGTTTATTCCAGGGTGAGGAAAGAAAGGAGCCACCAACCCCCTGGCTAAGCTCAGTGCCCCAGAGAAAACCTGCCCCCTGCTATCGCAATCACTGATGTACTGGGGATATGACGGGAAAGGGACTGTCTGAATGATCAAGGCAGGAAATGGACAACAAGCTACAGCAACGTCGTTAGCCACAAACTCACTCTCCTCATGCTCCAGCCAGAAGGGAAAAGAGCAGGAATTCTTGCTGTTCAGCAACGGACACACTTACACAAGGGCACAGCAGTGTGTGTGTGTTGTGGAGGCTGGCTTCAGGAAACAACTGGAATTGATCACTCAGTGAGAACAGAACTAGAGTGCAGTGAGAGCCACACACCCAGCAAGTAGTTGTGGCTGAGTGGTTAAGGCAATGAACTAGACATCCATTGGGGTCTCCCTGCGCAGGTTCAAATCCTGCCAACTACAGAGGAAGTTGTGGTTCTTTAGTTTGAATGCAGCTGGGTCTTGTCTTACTCTAAAGCTACGTCTACATGAAAGAGTAACATGGCTTTAGTTAAAGTGTTTTAATTGAACAGCTGTTGCATGTCCACCCTATGCCCCTGTGTCACCAGAGCACATCCATGCTAGCATCTCTTGGATTGCCACAGAGAGCAGTGCATTGTGGGTAGCTATCCCACTGTGCAGCTGGCTGCAGGGTGCTTTGGGAAGGGTTTGCAATGCCTCACGGGCTGGTACAGCATCACATGATGCAGGTTTCTATCCCATTGGTCCATGGGCATCCTACTAGATTGCCAGCTGCTTTTCAACTGCAATGTGTGTGATAGGGTAGAGAGCATGTGTGTGTGTGTGGGGGGGGGAGACAGTGTGTGCGTTGCGGAAGAGTGAGTGTGTCGCACACTGTCTCTAAGTTCAGACAGCTGCTGGACGCAACCAGTCCTGAGGCAGGGGACAGCCCCGACATCAGCCCCCTTCTCTCCCTGGCTCAGCTCAGCACAGCACTCTCTGTCACACACACACACACTGCTGCCTGCTTAGCTCGGTGTCAGGGGTGCTGGAATAGGGGGTTTAGAGGGCCATGGCCCCCCCACTCTTTACTTGCTGTTAGGACAAATGATGGGGGGGGGGGGAAGGGTGCAGTCTTGGGGAAGAGGCGTCTGTGGGTGTGGCCTCGGGGGGAGAGGTGGTGTGAGTGGGGGTCCTTTGGGAAGGGGTGTCATGGGGGTGCCACAGTTCGGACAACGGTGCCCCTCCCCCCACTGTAAGGAAGCTTCTGCCGCCCCTGCTCTGTGTTGGCAGAGCAGAAGAGAGCAGCATCCATGGCAGTGATTTGCTCCCCGGGGCTCCGGCAGGGGGGTTCGGAAGGTGACTTAAAGGGCCCGGGGCTCCGGCCGCTGCAGGAAGCCCTGGGCCCTTTAAATCACCAGCCTGGGGAAGCCGGGCCGGGCTGGCACAGCGTACCGGCTCTTGCTGGTACCCCATACTGGAACATACCGGCTTACTTTCACCTCCGGAAGGTCCTCACGTGGATCAATAACTGGTTAAAAGATAGGAAACAAAGAGTAGGAATAAATGGTCAGTTTTCAGGATGGAAACAGGTAACTAGTGGTGTCTGTACTGGGACCAGGACTAGTCAAGATATTCATAAACGATCTAATAAATAGTGAAGTGACAAAATGTGCAGATGGTCCAAAACTACCGGCTCGCTTCCTAGAACGAACGCTCCTTGAGTGGGGTGATCCACAGGGAGTAGCTCAAACCTCCAAAGTGCCTGGCCAGGGGCAGGACAATAGCACAGCAAGGGAGGGGTGTGGCAGTGACATCACAAAGGCCTTTTGCAGGACCTCAGACTATTGGTCAAAGGTGGTGGGGAGGTGGTGACCTCACAGAGAGATGCTGACATCAGCCAGGCAGGACAGGGGCGAGGGGCCAGGCAAACCTCAGAGACCCCTGTGGCTTTGCTTCAGCAAGTCTCCTTCTCCAGGTCTCTCTTTGAGGACTGAGAGAGTATTCGGGTTCACGTACTTTCGAGTTTTCTCCTTCCCTTTGCCTGATTTTACTAGAAACCAGCCATCCCTGTTTAGAAGGTAAGAGCCTCCTCGAGGTTTGAAACCTGTTCAGTCTGATCCATCTGGTGGGAGTTGAATTATAGGCACGGAAAACACAAGCTTAAGGAGGCAGAATTTTATTCCGCACCTGGGATTTTGTCCCTTAGAATCACTGGGGATATGAGGGTTTGTCCTTTTTTTTTTCACCTTTTCCTCCATCCATCCTTTACTCCTTTCTCTTCTTCTCTTGCTTCTTTTGTCCTTTCTCTTGTTCCCCTCCCAACACCAGGAGCGAGGTGTGTGTGTGTGTGTGTGTGTGTGTGTGTGTGTGTGTGTGTGTGTGTGTGTGTGTGTGTGTGTGTGTGTGTGTGTGTGTGTGTGTGTGTGTGTGTGTTGCAGGGGAGTGCTCTGCAGCTCCCACTGTGGGAGGTCCAGCCAAAAATGTGAGGCTGAAATAGAGCTCGGGCAGTGATCCCCACCGGTGACCTGGGTCATCCTTTGGGCTCTCTGGTGAGAACCCTCAGCCTGCTGTCCTCAGTCTCTACCCTGATTGGCTGAGCAGGGGGTTATTGACAGGGAGGAGACTCAGGTCCTTATTGTTCTCTTTGAAGACCAAGTAAATAAGTCATAACCAATCATATGTTTGACAAATTTTGCTGCTTCTCTGCATTAATGGTCTCTGAGCAGTTCATGATTCTCTCTAACATTGCAGTTCTCCTCAAATACTTGCTGAATAATTACTGTGCACTGTTGTTGGTCTGGAGCTCATCTGAGAGCACTTTACTCAGGTCATTCAATGTCTGAAATTCAAGATCTGATGGTTAGTTTGAAAGTCAGGGCTCTTGGGTCCTATTCCCAACTCTGCCACTGACTGGCTGTGTGACCTAAGACAAGTCAATTCTCCTTTCTCAGCCTTAGCTTCTCCCTCTTTCAAGTAGGGATAATAATGATCCGCTCCTACCTACCTAAACACACACACTCTTCCCCAACACACACAGACACTGTCTCAGGGGCCTGATTTCCCATTGATCCTTCCCCCTTCTACCTCAACACACTCACTGTCTCTCCCCACACACAAACAGTCTCCACACTGCAGTTGAACGGCAGCTGGCAATCTAGTAGGATGCCCATGGAAATGTGACCAAGGACCAGCGTTAGGGGAAATGGTGCCCGGGGAAAAACTTGTACTTTGGCACTTCCCCATCGCCCCTGGGGGATCCCCCTCCCCCTTTACCGCTAGCTCCTGAACTCCCAACCCTTGCACCTCCTTCACCCCTAACTCCTGCCCCTCCTGTGCCCTAACCCCTACACTGTGTCCCCTTTGCCCTTAACTCCCACACTCCCCTCCTGTGCCACCAGCCACTGCCCCGCTCCTGCACCCCCTTCACCCCTAACCCCTGCACCCCCTCCTGCACCCACGTGGGGACACTGACCTGTGTGCATGGAGCAGCTGGCATTGCTGCCCGCTCCTGCCTGGGATGCTGCTCCTCCGGGCACCCCTAGGGCCTGCGGGGCGGGGGGAGGGGAGAGAAGCGACATCATCTGAGCTCCCCTACATCCAGGTCACTTTCCTCAGCCGGGCTGTATCAGGGGAGGGCAGAGAGCAGCAGCTTCTGATGCTCCCCTCACAGCACAGCCCAAGTGGGGAAAGTGACCAGGACGCATGGAGCACATAGTGTTGCTCCTCGCTCCCCCCAGCCTCTATGGGGCCACGGAGGAGCATTGGGGCAGGGGAGAGCAGTGAGCACCTTTGCACTGGCACATGGTGCCCTTTGACCCCTGGAGCCCTGGGCGGCTGCCGGGGGGCCCCACCCCTAAGGCCAGCCAGGCTCCCCAGCACCAACAGCAGAGACACAGGGAGACTGGCCACCCACTGAGCAGAGGTAGCCTGGGTGGCTCGTAATGGAGGCTCGGGGGGCTCAGCCTCCCCAAGCCTTGCGTCGCCAAGGGGGCAGTGGGGCCCATGACTAGGGGCCCTGGCCAAATTGGGCCCCCCTGGAAAAGTCTCCCCCATGTCAGCCCCAGGGCTGGAGGAGCTCCCACTCCCTGCTACGGCCGGGGGGCTGCAGCAGGGCACAGAGCTTCTCTGGTCTCAGGGCCCCAACTGGGCAGGGGTAAAGGAGTGACAGGGCGGGGCCAGTGGGGGAAGGGGTGGAACAGTGGGTGGGGCCGTGGGTGGAAGGTGTGGAAGGGGGCAGAGCCACAGACAGAAGTGGGGGGGCAGGGTTCCGGTTCTGGGGCTCCCGCACTTGTTCTCCCTTCCCTGGGCTTTGGCATCACTAGCCCCTGCTTAGCGAGTAGGGTTCAGTGGTCCCCAAAATGTGGGGCATGACTCCTAGGGGGACACAAATGAAGTTTCATGGGGGCATCTCAGGGCCCGAGCCAGCCCCCATGGAGGGAGCAGCACTCAGCCCCACTCTGCCCCAGCTCTTCCCCAACCCCACCCTCAGCCTGGGCCCCTGGCTCCCATCCCAGCCTCGACCCCCTTACCCCTGTCTGCACCCATCTCCCCTGCAAGTAACAGCCCCACTCCCAGCCCCGGTTTTCGACCGTGGCTTCCGAGGGGCCACAGCCATGGATGTCCTCAATCACATCTATGAAGTGCAATAAAAGCTATTCCTCACCCACCCACCCCTCCATCAGGGCCGACTAGGTATGTTCTGCTGCCCTTCACTCATGCAGGAAGGATAATAACATTTCATTCCACTCAATCCTAAAGTGATTTGTAACCCACCACCAGCCGAAACTGGTCATTTTAGGGAAGCAGCCCCATCATGCTGCATACCTAGGCAGACTAGGTGTGTCTATGCAAACACGGTCTGTTCCTGAAGTCTTTCCCCCAGCTCCTCACTAGATGTGAGGGGGGAGCTCATTCAGACCCTGCTTACACTTAGTATTTAAAAACTCCATATTGGCCCTATCACTGCCGGCCTTAGATTTCTCCTCCTATCTGCTTTTTGGTTGTTCAGATGAGGTGGACGAGTGGTTAAGGTGATGGACTGCTAATCCCTTGTGCTTTGCATGCATGGGTTTGAATCCCATCCTCATTGGATGTATTTAGTCTTCACACTTTCTTTATAGGGTATGTCTACACTACCAGATTAGTTCGATTCAACTTAATTCGAATTTGTGGAATCGACCTTACAAAGTCGAATTTGTGTGTCCACACTTAGGACACTAATTCGACTTTGTGAGTCCACGCTAACGGGGCAAGCGTCGACATTGGAAGCGGTGCACTGTGGGAAGCTATCCCGCAGTCCCCGCTGCCCGTTTGAATTCTGGGATTTCCCCATAATGCATGCTGGGGGGAAAAATGTGTCGAGGGTGGTCTTGGGTAACTGTCATCATTCAACGTGCTTTCGGACGTCTCAAGGGTAGATGGAGGAGCTTACTGACTCGCTCGGATCTCAGCGAAACCAATATCCCCATTGTTATTGCTGCTTGCTGTGTGCTCCACAATCTCTGTGAGAGCAAGGGGGAGACCTTTATGGCGGGGTGGGAGGTTGAGGCAAATTGCCTGGCTGATGATTACGCTCAGCTAGACAGCCGTGCAATTAGAAGAGCCCAGCGGGAAGCGCTGTGCATCCGGGAGGCTTTGAAAGCTAGGTTCCTCAGGGAGCAGGGTAACCTGTGACTGTTCAGTTTCCTTACAGAGAAGCTGAACCTGCCCCTGCTTCAGTTACTGTTGACTTTCTTCTGCGGTTACATACCCCGTTCACCACGTTTCCCCCCTTCCAACACACGTTTAAAAATAAAGTTAATGGAACATTGTTAATTAACAACGTTTTCTTTATTAATGAATTCGCGTTAAAGGGTTGAAACAGGGACGCAGACTGTGGTGGGTAGGGTGTGCAGTGATGTTAACACCGCTTCTACACTCGAGGAATGATAGGCTCCTGCTCCTAGAGCGGTCTGCAGTGCCGGACTGGTTGTTTCAACGGAGCCTGCCATCCCTCCTTTTTGGGACTCTGTGTGTGGGGGTGTAAGGGTCCGGTGTAGGGGCTCGGTCGTCTCAGGTGCGGCCGGGAGCCAGACCATGTCACTACACGGCCTAAATCCACAAATCAGTCTCCGAAGGTCCACGGGCTCAGACCCTCAGGCAGGGGCTGAGCAACAATAAACAGAGTCAGTAGATTAGGCCCCAAGCCCTCAGTCAGGGCGGGGCAACCAACAGCAGTTCTACCTCAGACCCTCAGGCAGGGGCTGAGCACACAGAGTCAGTAGTTTAAGGGCTCAGCTCTTTAAGCAGGAGCTGAGCAAACAACAATAGTTCAGGGCTCAGCTCTTTAAGCAGGAGCTGAGCAAACAACAATAGTTCAGGGCTCAGGTCCTTAAGCAGGAGCTGAGCAGCAATAATAGTCAGTAAGCCCAAGCCCTAGGTCAGGGCAGGGTAACAGCCAATAAGTCAAGGGGCTCAGGTCCTTGTCCCAGGAGCTGAGCAACAACACTAGTTCAGAGGCCCAGGTCCTTGTATCAGGAGCTGAGCAGCAATAATAGTTCAGGGCTCAGGTCCTTAAAGCAGGAGCTGAGCAGCAATAATAGTCAGGCAAGTGCAGGCTTCTGTGCCTGAGCGCTGGTGTGAGGGGGAGACTGCCACCCGTGAGTGGGGTGGCGGGGGGGGGATGACACAGGCCCACCCACTCCACTGTGTCCCAGCCCGGGGCCCTAAAAGAGGCAGTTAGTCTGCTGCTGTGTCGGTGGGGTCCTGACCGCAACACACCGACATCGGCTCGAAATCTGCAGTAGCCAGACTTGGGTCAGCTACCCCCGGGCCACTTCCCATCTCCTCCTCCATGGGTACCTGCTCCTCGCTGGTGTCTGCAGTGGGGTCCCATACCACGGGCTCCTCGTCGTGCTGAGGGTTGGCTAGGTCGGGCTGCTCCTCAGGACACGGGTCGGTGTTACGCTCAGGCCGCTCCTCGGGATACCGGACCCGGGGAAGGCTCGGCCAGTCCTCCTCTGGGTACCGTGCTCGGGGAAGGCTCGGCCAGTCCACTTCAGGATACCGTGCTCGGGGAAGGCTCGGCCAGCCTTCTTCAGGGTACCTGGCTCGGGGAAGGCTCGGTCCAGCAGGAGCTTGGTCAGGAGCGTCTGTCCTCTCCAGCCGCCGGGCTGCAACTGAGCGCTGGGCCGGGCCTCTTATACTTCCTGTCCCGCCCCTTGACTTCCGGGGGGTGGGGCCAGGCGGCAGTGGCTCCGCCCACTGTGGCGGCTGTTCTGGCTCCTCCCTCTCAGGAGCGGCCGGGAGCCAGGCCGCCTCACTACAAGGGGCTATGTGACCTTGTGGCGGGGGAGGACGGTTACAGATTCCCCTGCTGCGTGGCTCTGTGGTCCGGGACAAGGACCGCTGCATAAGTTCTGTAACCGCCCTCCCATGCCACAAAGTCACGTACCCCCCACCCACACAGAACATGGAAAACACCTCCCAGACCGACCAGGGTGCCTACTGACTGCACTGTGTGTGTGAACTGCTGTTGATCCTGCCCCCGTGTCTGTACCCTGGTAAAGGTGACTGTCCTATGCAATTAACAACCCCCTTCCCCCCCCCCTTCAAAGACAGTCTTCTGTAGAAAAACTTGACGGAAATAGTAATTAACAGCAAACTACTTTTAATAATCAACTACACAGTTAGGGGATGAAACTGGGATTGGGGCTTCGGAGAGCCAGGAAGGGAAGGACTTCTCAACATTTAGGGAATGAGAGCCTTCTTGTATTTGTGCACTCTGCAGGGGTGCAGTGACAGTTTTCACGGCCCCTGTCGCCCCTCCTTCTTGTTACTTTGGGTGAGAGGGGGTTGGGACTTTGTGGTGGGGGAGGGCGGTTGCATATACAGTGCAGGAGTGCTCTGTCCTCCTGCCTGCGGTCCTGCAGAACATCCACAAGGTGCCGGAGCATGTCAAATTTTCCCTGGGAATTTCCTGTGTGGCTGGTCAGAACATCCAAGCTCGGACTCCTGTCCAGAGCGTCAACAGAGTGGTGCACTGTGGGATAGCTCCCGGAGCTACTAAGGTCGATTTCTGTCCACACATAGCCTAATTCAACATAGCCATGTCGAATTTAGCGCTACTCCCCTCTTCGGGGAAGAGTACAGAATTCAAACTAAAGAGCCCTCTAGGTCGAAATAATTAGCTTCCTGGTGTGGACGGGTGCACGGTTAAGTCGAATTAACGCTGCTAAATTTGACATAAACTCCTAGTGTAGACCAGGCCATAGACAACCATTTCTCCCTTTGGTACAATGACAGATCAAATAACGTTGCTTCTTGCAAACAAAAACCTTCTCAGAAACTCAGACCCCCCTCTTGCTTTAAATAAAATGTCTAAATCCCAGATTTTTTTAAAAATTCTCTAGTCCCGTATTTCTTAGTTTTTATCTCAAAAGGTAGCATTCTCATCATCTCCCCCAAACACCCTGGGACCTCCCCGAAATAATTAAAATACTCCCATCCTGAGCAAGGCCACAACAGTGAACCACAGCTAGTGTCTAGGCCAAGCTGTACTGAAGGAGGCAACTCCAACATTTTCTCCCTGCTTTCCTTGGCAAAGTCTGACTGAGAAAACAAAATTCCCCAAACTGAAAATTTTCTGCTGAGAAACCAATCCTAGTCTGTTTGGGGACTTTGGTTTGAATGTATTAATATTATTCTCTTCTGATTGCTGAATCAGTTCAATTCAGTCTTTGTCCTCCAGTTGTGTTTCCAGATGTTGAGTTGTGGGGGAGAGAGTCCAAGTCATGATGTCTCTACCTCTCTTTCATAGTTTCTTCCAACTTGTTAGGAAGCTTCTTTGCTACCATGTGAGTCAAGCAGTGTCCATTGTCTCTGTGCTATCTCGGAGAAGTCTGCATTGCACACGGTTCCTGGGATAGTCCTTGGGAGTCTGGATACCTTTAATGGGCCAGCAGTGAGTCTGGGTCCTCCCTTGTCACACCTGAAAGGCTGGTTGTGGGCATTTCAAAACCTCATATTTCAGTAACGCACACTGAGCAAAACTTCATAACTTCCCAACCAATGCTAGCGCACACCATCCAACAAGATATTAATGTTCAACAGATCAAGACTTTTGAAATGATACCTCACCAGGCAGACTTTGTACAAACCATCTCATCATTATATGAGAGTGGTGAATATGGGGCTTGCAGGGTGCTGCTTTGAGCACAGCGTGCCACACCTGGGCTTACATTGCAGTGGAGACGTACCCTTAGAGTCCATCTCTCCTGGGATAAAGATGGCAGCAGGGCTGGCCTGGGTCATCTGACGTGGGCTCATGGAGCTAAAGCTGAGGGGCTAAAAACTGTGGTGCAGATATTTGTGTTCACACTGAAGCCTGGGTTCAGAAACCCTCACTCCTCATGGGGCCTCAGAAGTTGGGCTCAAGCCCATATGTCTGCACTGTAATTTTATAGTCTTGCAGTCCAAGCCCCATTACCCTGAGTCAGCTGACCTGGGCTTTGAGACAGGTGCCCTGGGTGTTTTAATCACAGTATAGGCATAATGTTAGGCTACATCTCCAGTGCAATGAAACACCCTCGGCTGGCCTGTGTCACATTAATCAGGGTCATGTGGCTTGGTCTGGAGTAAAGTTGCAGTGTCCATGTCTTGGCTCAGGCTCAGTCCCCTGCTCTAGGAGCCCAGAAGGTTGGGAGGGAGTTTAGCAAGTGGAAATGGTAAAACCGCAGAGGAGTATTACCGTGGACTCAATGGCAGTTCTCCATTGGTCTGTCTGCTTTGGGGCAGGAACAATAACACGTCCTGCTGCATTTGTTATTTCATAGGGTGGTTTAGGATTTTCATTCTCAGACACTGGGCACAAAGCAGGACTCAACCCTCGGCATAAACTAAATGAGCTGCCCACAGATTCTGGCAGTTGCAATGAGCCATTTGGTGGGAGAGCTCAGACCTGTCCCAGACCTGTCCCAGAGGGAGGGGGTCATCTGTGAGGGGACTGGACCACTGACCTATCAGCCCCTAACTCCCAAACTTTCAGTAGATCTATTATCAGTGCCTGTGAGTGTAATTTAAACCACAAGAAAAACCACACTAGGCTAGACCAAAGGTCCATCTCACTCTGAATCTTGTTTTCTGACAGTAGCCAATGCCAGGTGCCCCAAAAGCATCTCAACAAGGCACACTGGGAGTTGAACCCAGGATCTCCTGGTTTATTAAACAAGGGCTTTAGCCAGCTAAGAAAAGCAAAAGTGAATCTTGCCTTAATGGGCCGCTGACAAAAGCATCCCAGACAGAAAAGCAGCAGGCTAAAAAGAAACCTAGCAGCTGTTGAAGTAGTTGAGCTGGGTGAGACTAAAGGTCTGTGGTTCAATCCCAAGCTTTTGGGGGGGCTCTTCTTTCCCCCTTTGTGCAAGGGTGGGCTGTTCCTTTAACTGCCACAAATCCCTCATTTCAGGCTATGCAGCAGGAAAAGGCAGCATGGGCTTCTGCACCGAGTTGGCCCACCTGATCTTTCATTCTTCTCTTGCTCTTTGTCAGCAAGGGGAAGAAAAAGAAGCTCCCCTTCAAGCAAGGTTCAGAAGGGGGACGTAAGGATGACTTCCTGAGCACCGGCTCCAGTCCTCTGCTCTACCAGCTGACCTGTCGAAGGGCTGCCATCACTCGCTCTGTTTCCCCATCGGTGTGTGCCAGGGAAAGCACCAGCCAAGTTGATAGAGTTTCTGTAGTGTCGTGGTTATCACATTTGCCTAATACACAAAAGGTCCCTGGATCAAAACCAGGCAGAAACATACTGGCTTTCCTTTCTCAGATCCCCTTGCTGTTCAGGAAGGCACTTCTTCTCCTATTGGCCTGTCCCTGGGATAACTCCAACCCCTGCATGACAGAGGGTGCTGACATCAGTAAAAAAAAAAAAGCTATTAGTATAAAAAATCTGATTTGGGGTCCATAGGAATGGAGCAACTCCTTTCATTGTCCAACAGGTACATTCCTAGGGGTTAAAGCAAAGAAACAGTGAAAGTATATGGCAATAAAGATTGTTTTCTGTGTGTCTAAAGGCAAGGCATTGGTCCCTGGGAAGGGAGGTGGAAGGATGCAATATCTTATACTGACATGTGCCAACTTCTCATAAACTCAAGGTTGGCTCTGTGGGAAGAACGTCTCCCTACAGAAGAGACTAACACAATAGGAACAGGGATTCTTTGTTCAGTCTGCAACTCTGAATAACACACAATTATTTAGTTCTTAGCTCCAACACCTGGCAATTTGCTGACCAGGCCTATCTTAACAAGCAAGGCTTTCTCTTACAGTAATGCCAAAATTCTTGATTCAGGCTTGTAGCAGTGATGGAATAAACTGCAGGTTCAAATCAAGTCTCTGGAGTCCATCCACAGCTGGGATGGGTCATTCAGTCCTTTGTACAGAGCTTCAGTTTGTAGCAAAGTCCCTCCAGAGGTATGAAGCAGCATTGAAGACAAGATGGAGATGAGGCATCAGCCTTTTATAGTCTCTTGCCATGTGGTCTTTGCTTTCTTTGTCCCAAGGACAGTCTATCCAGCATGTGGCATAGAAAAACCTTAGAGTTCTGTGCATAGGCAGGTCCCTGCATACTTTGCTGAGGCACAAGGTGTATCTGCCTTCTCTCAATGGGTCGATTGTATAGCTGATGGTCCTTAATGGGCCATCAAGCAGGCTAGGCAGAACTGACACCAACTGGTCTGGGATGATTCCCGGAAGCATAACACTAGTTTGAAATACGGACAGCATAGAGCCAATATTCATAATGTCAACTACAAAAATGATACATATCTAGAGATAGCATCATTATAATCAGCCAATCACAACCTCTCCATAGACCCCTTACATGACAACCTTTCTACCATATTGGCTGCAAATATAGAACAGTGGTCGCAACGGTGATCTATACAGTTATAGATTATGTCAATAACGTCACAGGAGGTGACACGGCATCAGTGAGACTGATACTGGAATACTGCCTCCAGTTTTGGTGTCCTCATTTGAAAAAGATGTTGTGAAATTGTCAGCAAAGAGCCACCAAATGTTCTGAAGGCTGGAGAAAAATGCCTTCTAGTGAGCTATTGAATGAGCTCAACCTGTTTAGTTTATCAAAAGAAGATTGAAAGGTGACTTCATTGAAGTGTTGAAGGGCCTTAATGAAGAGAAAATATTGGATATTAAAGGGCTCTTTAATTGAGCAGAGAAAGGCATAACAGGACCCAGGGGCTGAAAGGTGAAAAGAGACAAATTCATATTATAAATAAGGCACAAAAATTCAACAGCAAGGATGTTTCACCACAGGAACAAGCTACCAAGGAAAGTGCTGGATTCACCATTTCCTGATGTCATTTAATGAAGACTAGATGCCTTTCTAGAATGTGTTTGCCACAAAAGTAGCTATTATGTCATACAGGAGGCCTGTGATATGCAGTGGGTCAGATTAGATGCTCTAATGGTCTCTTCTGGCCATAAAGTCAACTAATTTCTGAAAAAGTGAGTGCAGCAATGGGAGCAGCATCTGATGTTTTCCTGTCTAGCTGGCTTGCTGCCTAGAACGAACGCTCCTTGAGTGGGGTGATCCACAGGGAGTAGCTCAAACCTCCAAAGTGCCTGGCCAGGGGCAGGACATTAGCACAGCAAGGGAGGGGTGTGGCAGTGACATCACAAAGGCCTTTTGCAGGACCTCAGACTATTGGTCAAAGGTGGTGGGGAGGTGGTGACCTCACAGAGAGATGCTGACATCAACCAGGCAGGAGAGGGGCGAGGGGCCAGGGAAACCTCAGAGACCCCTGTGGCTTTGCTTCAGCAAGTCTCCTTCTCCAGGTCTCTCTTTGACGACTGAGAGAATATTCGGGTTCATGGATGTGAGTGCCAGGAGGAACCTCTTTCAAGTTTTCTCTTTCCTTTTTCTTGATTTTACTAGAAAACAGCCGTCCCTGTTTAGAAGGTAAGAGCCTCCTCTAGGTTTGAAACCTGTTCAGTCTGATCCATCTGGTGACAGTTGAAATCTAGGCATGGAAAACACGAGCTTAAGGAGGCAGAATTTTATTGCGCACCTGGGATTTTGTCCCTTAGAATCACTGGGGACATTAGGGTTTGTCCTTTTTTTTTCACCTTTTCCTCCATCCATCCCTTCCTCCCTCCGTTCTCTTCTTCTCTTGCTTCTTTTGTCCTTTCACCTGTTCCCAGGGCTGGCTCTAGGTTTTTTGCCGCCCCAAGCAAAAAACAATTTGGCTCCCCCCCTTGTTTCCCCAGCCCTGAGCTCCCCCCCGCCGGCCTACCAGTGCCTCCCTGCCACCCCAGCACTGGGATCTCTCTTCCTCCACACCTGCTGCCGCTCCAGCACTGGGCTCCCCCCCAAACATGGGATCCGCTACCAGCACACGGCAGCCAAACCCTGGCCCAGCTGCAACTATGTCCCCGTGCGGGTGGAGCTGCTGGGTGGCGCGGAGCGTGAATACTTCCAGGTGGCGGTGCGGCTGTGGGGTGGTGCGGAGCGGAGTATTTCCAGGTGGCAGTGCGGCTGCGGGGCGGCGTGGAGCGGGAGTACTTCCAGGTGGCAGTGCGGCTGCGGGGCGGTGCGGAGAACATGGCCCCCTCCCTGGGCTTCGCGGCACTGCTGGTGGCCGAGGTGGATCAGCTCGTGCTCACTGCCCTCACCCCTGACATGCTGGTGGCCGAGGACCTGGAGAGCCCCCCGGACCTGCTGCTCTTCGGCCTCACGGTGCCCTGGCCCAGCCCCGGCGGGCGGGAAGGCAAGGATCTCCGGCTGCAGGGCTACCTGCTCAGCACTGACGAGCCCAGGCGGCCGCTTACCTCCTCACACACTCCGGGATCCCCTCTCGCCGCTGCCACAGCCCGGGCTCAGCTCCAGGGGACCCCGCTTCCCTCCCTCCCCAGCTCCTCACACACTCTGGGAGCCCCTCTCACCGCAGCCCGGGCTCGGCTCCAGGGGAGCCTGCTTCCCTCTCTCCCCAGCTCCTCACACACTCTGGGCAGGGCTGCCCAGAGGATTCAGGGGCCTGGGGCAAAGCAATTTTGGGGGCCCCTTCCATAAAAAAAAGTTGCAATACTATAGTAACATGTATTTGGAAATGTAAAATAACTAGTGAAATACATTCAAAAATTAATTTGTAATAATTTGAAAATACACTAAATACATGATTTAAAAACATTAAATGCTTTACTGGTATGTGTACATTTGAAATTACATAATAGGCTGTTGCTGGGTGATGGTGATGGTTGGTGCCAATGGGCTGTTGCTGCCTGGGAGTGGTGCTGCTCTTGTCCAGGGCTGGGTGGGGAGCTGGGCTCTGGGTTGGGGGGTGCGCAGCTCACAGGGGCTGGGCTCAGGACTGTGGGGAGATGGAATCAGGGGGTGTCCAGCTCACAGGGGCAGGGCTCGGAGCTGGAGGTCAGGGCTGTGGGGGATGGGGTCGGGGGGTTGCACGGCTCAGGGGAGCTGGGCTCAGAGCTGGGGGTCAGGGCTGTGGGGAGGATGGGGATGGGGTTGGGTGGGTGCCCGGCTCAGAGGGGCTGGGCTCAGAGCTGGGGGTCAGGGCTGTGGGGAGGATGGGGATGGGGTTGGGTGGGTTCCCGGCTCAGAGGGGCTGGGCTTGGAGCTGGGGGTCGGGGCTGAGGGGGATGGGGTCAGGGGGTGCCCGGCTCAGAGGGGCTGGGCTCGGAGCTGGGGGTCAGGGCTGTGGGGAGGATGGGGATGGGGTTGGGGGGGTGCCTGGCTCAGAGGGGTTGGGCTTGGAGCTGGGGGTCGGGGCTGAGGGGGATGGGGTCAGGGGGTGCCCGGCCCCAGCCCCTTACCATGCCGCTTACCCTCTTTCCCCGACAGCACTGCAGCAGCCTGGTGTCTCCAGCGGGGCCTGACCTCCCGCCGCTCGGCTGCAGCTCGCAGCCCCGCCCCCACCAGCTGAGACACCGGGGGATGGGCGAAGATGGAGGCGGGGGGAGCCTCCGACATACTCGTGAGGGCCCCTGCGGGGCCCGGGGCCTGGGGAAAATTGACCCACTTGCCCCCTCTGGGTGGCCCCAACCCTGGGAGCCCTTCTCGCCGCCGCAGCCTGGGCTCGGCTCCAGTGGACCCTGGCTCCCTCCGTCCCTCCCCATCTCCTCACACACTCCAGGAGCCCCTTTCACTGCTGCCACAGCCCGGGCTTGGCTCCAGGGGACCCCGCTTCCCTCCCTCCCCAGCCCCGGCTGAGGCGGCGGTGAGAGGGGCTCCCGGAGCTTGTGAGGAGACGGGGAGGGAGGAGGAGCCGAGCCTGGGCTGAGGCGGCGGTGAGAGGGGCTCCTGGAGTGTGTGAGGAGCCAGGGAAAGAGTGGGAGCCGAGCCTGGGCTGAGGCGGCGGTGAGAGGGGCTCCCGGAGCGTGTGAGGAGACGGGGAGGGAGGAGGAGCCGAACCTGGGCTGAGGCGGTGGTGCGAGGGGCTCCCGGAGTGTGTGAGGAGATGAGGAGGGAGGGGGAGCCGAGCCTGGGCTGAGGCGGTGGCGAGAGGGGCTCCCGGAATGTGTGAGGGAAGGAAGTGGGGCCCAGGATGCAGGGAGGAAGGCGAGGTCCTGCTGCCGCTGCCACTCCGGGTGGCGCCGCATTTCCCTGCCAGAGTGGGCTGGGCAGGGCGTTGCTGGGCTGGGCAGGGGGCGTGGATCCTGGCTCGGGTGAGTGGCTGCTCCAGGGCTGGCTCCGGGCAATGCCGCCCCAAGCAAAAAAATAAAAAATAAAAATAAAAAAAGGCAGGGCGGAGTGTAGCCCCTTAGAAAGTGCCGCCCCAATCACATGCTTGGAGGGCTGGTGCCTAGAGCCGGCCTTGCTGATAGCTTTGGATCCAAAAGCAAGCCCGAAAGCCTGTATGAATGCAAATTACCTAGCTGATGGTGGAAGGAGAGATCTGCCCATAAGTAGCAGCATAAAGGAGCTGCAAATAATGAATACATCTGGTCAGCAAACAAGCTACTGGAAGATTCAGATTGTGGCCCTCCAGGAAAGGGAGGTGAAAAAACAAGTCAAGCCTGAAAATAAGGGGGACAGGTTAACCCTAAGGAGTGTGTGTGTGTATGTACAGTGATAAAGCTAAATCTAAAGCTGTCTCTCACCACCTGAGAATAAACTTAAAGCTTAGTACAGCAGAGAAACTATTGCAAACTGGGTCTGTTGTACAAGAGGGGACACTGAGGCACACCACCTCATGAATTTCATAAATGACCCGCGAGTGGGGTAATTCACTATCTGACGATAGACCACAGTAAGGACAGCCTGGAGGTAATTATTCTGTTTTTCCTGCAATTAGCAAGGACATTTGTAAAAGGAAGTGGTATTATTATTAAGCACTAATCTGTCCCCACCAACGGGGGGGAGGGGTGGAAATTGTTTATTTTGTTTTTCAGACACTCTACAAGCAAGCTGGCACCAGCAAAAGAATAACCCATAATACCATGAATCTATGTTTTGTGTTGTTTGTCTGTGGTGTTTGTCTTGTTGTTAGCATTGTTGTGTTTCAATGAACAGAAAAACCTCATGACATGAGTGGGGATGGCTTCAAAAGGTTGACCTGGGGGAAGATATGTATGGAAATTCAAAATGCTCGACAAGGAGGCCAGCACCTGTGTAATAGCTACCGTGGTATCTGGAAGTGAATCGGCAGCTAAGGTGGGCCCCACAAGCCGTATGGGAATAATGAGAAGGGGATTTGCTCGCTGGGAATCAATGGAGGGGTGTGTAAAATGGTGTAAATCCAGGGAAGATGTTTGAATGTGCCCCTCCCTGATGGCCATGGAGGAGCACACCCAATGGCCCATGGCAAGGGGTGGACAATTGGGTGTACTGTGTATGAGGTGTTTTGCTGGAAATGTACATATTACTGGGGGCACAATTACACCAGCCCCTAACCAAATTCCACACTACATGCTGCACTCTGGGCTTTGGTGCACAGATAGACCTGTGAATCTTACTGCTGTGAATAATCAAACCAGGGCATATGGCCTGATTCCACACCACGTGGTTAAGTTGGTTTGGACAATAACCCATTTCTCTGTGGACATTCAATGGACTTATGATATGGACAAAAGCACGAAAACCTGCAGCGGCAGCGTATTGCAGCTGCCAGCAACTGGGCATGTTAAGAGCTTGACCCCGTCGAAGGAGGAGAGGAGGTGTTTTGGTGGTGGCCGGGATGTTGGACCATGCGGCAGTGCTCAGGTCTCTCGGTGTTGCTGTGGATTGTTACAGCGGCTGGTGTATTGCTAAGTATACTTGTGTTACGTTGCCTATGGAAATAACCGAGAAGTAATGGAGTAAGCCCCTCCCCCCTGTACTAGACAACTTGGACCCAACCTTCCTGGGCCCACCATAGTGGGAAGTCTGGAACACTAATTGGAACCGGTGTGGCACGCCCGTACAAGAGAAGGTGCAGGGCACTGCACTACGCACAGGGACAAATGGAATATCAACACCTTCCACCTTGATGCCTGGCCCTATCAGGAAATGTGTCACCATATGGCCTATGCTTTGCTAAGGGGGAGAATGGGAACAGGGACACAGGCAAGGCTCTGTGACGTCAGGGCTGGGATGGGGACACCGAGGAAGGAAACTGGAATCATTGCTTGCTACAAGTTTAATCCAATAAACATCTCATTGTTTGCACCTTCAGACTTTGGGTATTGCTGCTCTGTGTGTACGCAAGAAGGACCCGGTAATGGGAGGGTGAAGGGATAAACCCTCTAACACTAACTAACATCTAACACACATTTGAACCTCTTCTTTTCACACCGTTGCTCATTCTCAGGGGCTGCTTTGTCTCCAGACAGATCCCTTCTCTTTCAGAACAGCCTTGCTCTTTCCCTCTGTTTCCCTCACTGAGGTGTTGGAGTAAACACTCCCCTTCCCTCTAGTCTCAAACAAACACTAGTATTAACTGTTTGCTACTGATGGGTTTAGAAAGCATTTGTCAAGATGCCATTTCTGAGGGATTTTCCCCAAGATTCAGTATTTTGTATTCAGACATCTCCCAGCTTCCTTGGTGAAAATAAGGCCAAGGTTTCCTTGCAGTATACAGGAAGAAGGCATTTTTTCCACCCCAGATGGGACTTGAACCCACAATCTCTGACTTAGAAAGCCATTGCCTTATCCATTAGGCCACTGGGGCCCTGATGGAAGAATGGAAATTCCATCTCCTAAATGCATATTTCTCATATTAACTTGGACGTCAAATACCCTCTTTCTGCACCTTACAGAAATGTCTGCATCCCCTGGCAGTGAGGCTACTGGGCAGATCGCTTACAGAGCTGAGCACCACCTTTCTGCCAGCCATCTTTAGAGAAGAAGGCTCTTTCCCCTGACAGCCACACAGAGCTGCCTAGCATCCCGAGAGCCTCCCTCGTGTTCTCCCGCAGCAGCCGCCTGCCGGTGTGGGTGGGAAAAGGGGACCAGGAAGCACTGCAGCCTCATTCCAGGACAGGAGGCCCTCGCCACGCCCAGGCCTGCCTCTTGCCTTCAGCCCAGGCAGCCAGAGGTGCCGGGGAGCTCCCTGGCAGGCAGCCGCCCGCCTCAGCCACCTCTTGCCTCATGGCCCAGGCTCCTGGTCACCGCCTCGCTTGAAGGCCCAGAGGGAAAGGAAACAAGCACATCTTTAGCAGAGGATGGTTTTGATCCATCAATTGCTGGGTGATGGGCCCAGCACGCTCCTGCGGCACCACTCTGCTGGATTTTTGCAAGTAACAGCCAGCATCCAGCCTCCAGCCTCCACACTACACCTGGTGAGCACGAGCACTGGCAGGCAGGTGCGCAGTCTGCTAGGCAGCAGCCTTGGGAACAGCAGTTTTGTATTCATGTGTCTCTGTGGTGCAATGGGTCAGTGTGTTTGTCTGTTAACCCCCAGTGGGCGCTACCCTTAGCGGCAGGCTGCGGTCTCAGGGGTCAGGGGAATTGATAGTTTGCTGCTAAGAAGGGAGCCAGTGCAGCCCTCTGGTGCTCTGCTCCGAGCATCTGCCCAGCCCAGGCTGTCCGCTGGCCTTAGGTGCTTCCCCCTCCATGCTCTGGAGCAGGGGGTCTCATCACAATATTTTTGGTGGCCTCAGAGTGTGGCCATGCCTGCAGATGTGTTTCCTGGAGCCCCCGGCAGGCTGGGTGGTACATGACGCCGATCCCCTGCTGGTAGCACCAGCAAAAACCAGTGCATCTGCCTGCCAGCGCTAGAGCTCGCAAGGTGCTAGTGTGGATGCTGGAGACTGGGTGCTGGGGACTGTGAGTTAGACGCCAGCAGAGTGGTGCAGCAGACGTGTGCTAGGCCTGTAACCCAGAGCTTGAGAGATCAAAACCATCCTCTGCTTTGCCTGTGCTCAGGGCCGGCTTTAGGGAGTGCGGGGCCCAATTCGAACAGTTTCGACAGGGCCCTGGCACATAGGCGGTGAGTTCTATGGGCCCGTGGGGCCCAGGCCCCACCAATAATCCTGAAGCTGGGCCCAGCTCCACCAATGTTTGGGCCCCAGGCCCTGTGCTTCGGGGGTCCCCGCGTCGCACTGCCGGGCGCTCTCACCTCAGCGGCAGCTCCCGGGAGAGGCCCCAGCAGTGACTGGGCTCACAGCCCATTGGCTGGGAACCCCAGCCAATGGGAGCTGCCGGGGGCGGTGCCGGAGCTGCCTGGCCACGCCTCCACAGCAGGGAGGGGGAGCGAGCCACCGGCAGCGGCTGAGCCCTGGGCAGAGCGAGCAGCAGGGTCTGTGCCTGTCAGACAGACTCAGCCGGTGAGCTGTGGGGGCAGCCAGACACAGAGACGCAGCCAGGGAGCGGGGGTTGGTGGGGACAAACAGACACAGCTGGGGGTTGTGGGACAGACAGACACAAGGACACAGCTAGGGGGTTGTGGGACAGACACACACAGCGGGGTGGGGTGGGGACAGACACACACAGCTGGGGGTGGTGGGGGCAGCCAGACACACGGACACAGCCGGGGGTTGTGGGACAGACAGACACAAGGACACAGCCAGGGGGTGGTGGGGACAGACAGAAACAAGGACACAGCTGGGGGTTGTGGGACAGACAGACACAAGGACACAGCCGGGGGGTTGTGGGACAGACAGACACAAGGACACAGCTGGGGGGGTTATGGGACAGACAGACACAGCAGGGGTGGTGGGGGCAGCCAGACACACGGACACAGCTGGGGGGTTGTGGGACAGACAGACACAAGGACACAGCCAGCGGGGTGGTGGGGACAGACAGACAGACACAGCCAGGGGTGGTGGGGACAGACAGACAAAAGGACACAGCCGGGGTGGGGGGTTGGTGAGGACAAACAGACATGGCTGGGGGGTTCTGGGACAGACACACACAGCTGGGGGCGGTGGGGGCAGCCAGACACACGGACACAGGTGGGGGGTTGTGGGACAGACACACACAGCTGGGGGTGGTGGGACAGACAGACACAAGGACACAGCCAGGGGGTTGTGGGACAGACACACACCAGGACACAGCTGGGGGGTTGTGGGGACAGACAGATGGAGCCGTGGGCGGGGAAAGGAGCAGCAATGGGCACCCCGGGGCTGGTATAAAATACACAGGATGGGGGAGGGGCTTCCTGAGGGGACTATAGCAACACCCCCCGCAGAGCAGACCAGGTTGCAGCTGGCTCCGCCCATCACAGCCCCCTGCCCCACAGAGACCCACACAACCCTCTGCCCCCTCGAGAGACTCCCAATGACCCCTGTGTCCCTGTCACTCCTCTCCAGAGAGCCCTCCCCTTTGTGCCAGCCCACTCCCCTCCCCCACTGCCTCCCCTCCTCCAAAGCTCCCTACAATCTCCCCCTTTGCCTTCCGCCCTGCAGCCTAGCCCATTCCATTGGCCGGGAGGCTCCCAGTCTAGTGGCTATCAGGGCCCATGGGAGCTGCACCTGAGGCAGGGTGCCTGCTTGCAGATGCAGACCTGCCTGGCTGTGCCTCCACAGCACAGGGAGGGGGAGCCACAGGTGAGCAAGCCCTGGCCATCATCATCATCACAGGCCCAGTAATTCTCTGGATATTTAATTTCACTGAGGCAAAATGTGTGCAATTTTATGGGTTGAATGATTGAATGACATAATACCCACCTGCCCGCATTGTCCATCACTAAGTCCAGTAATTTTGTCAAGTGTTTGTTGCACAACATGGTGGTGCCTACCCCTACCTTGTGCTTCAGGGGGTGATGGGGTCCAGGGAAGCCTGTTATAGCCTGTTATAGAACTACCTGATTAGTAATTGGATATGTTGGCTGGCATCTTTTTTTACGTGTTCGCTCCCCCTGATGTTAGAACCTGGCTACACCACTGGGGAGGGGAGCTTCCTAGACCTGTGCAGCTGGGGCTTGGGTGAATTTTGTGATACTCTGCCCCTCCCCAGCTACCACCCTGCAGTCCCCACTCCTGCACCATGCTGGGCAAGGGGCAGCCCCATCCCCAGTGAGGCTATGGTGAGGGGTGGCAGCAGGGGAGGCCATACGTGATGGCAACCTCCCCCCTCGGTACCCACCATAGGGGAGCCGAGTGGGCTTTCTGGACCTGAGAGGGACCCTAGGAGCATGTGCAGTGAACTGCGGGGGAGAGGAGGGGTCCCTCCCCTGGAGCTTGCTGCTGCCAGGGAGGGTGGAGGGGAGTCCTCTTTGGCCCTAGCCCTGGGGCAGCCTTTCTGCACCCCAAGTTCCTTATCCCCAGCCCTGCCCCAGAGTCCTCACCTGACAGGAAAAACCCGCAACTTAAATTTGGTGGTCAGTTTAGAGTATCATAGAATATCAGGGTTGGAAGGGGCCTCAGGAGGTCATCTAGTCCAACCTCATGCTCAAAGCAGGACCAATTCCCAACTAAATCATCCCAGCCAGGGCTTTGTTAAGCCGGGCCTTAAAAACTTCTAAGGAAGGAGATTCCACCACCTCCCTAGGTAACCCATTCCAGTGTTTCACCCACCCTCCTAGTGAAAAAGTTTTTCTTAATATCCAACCTAAACCTCCCCCACTGCAACTTGAGATCATTACTCCTTGTTCTGTCCTCTGCTACCACTGAGAACAGTCTAGA
Organism: Mauremys mutica; assembly: GCF_020497125.1. Lineage (NCBI taxonomy): Eukaryota > Metazoa > Chordata > Testudines > Geoemydidae > Mauremys > Mauremys mutica. Next base: position 519,804 of record NW_025423306.1, read on the forward strand.
TCCATCCTCTTTGTAACCCCCTATCAGGTAGTTGAAAGCAGCTATTAAATCCTCCCTCATTCTTCTCTTCTGCAGACTAAACCATCCCAGTTCCCTCAGCCTCTCCTCAGAAGTCATGTGCTCCAGCCCCCTAATCATTTTTGTTGCCCTCCACTGGATTTTCCAATTTTTCCACATCCTTCTTGCAATGTGGGGCCCAAAACTGCACGTAGTTCTCTAGATGAGGCCTCACCAATGTTGAATAGAGGAGAATGATCATGTCCCTCGATCTGCTGGCAATGCCCCTACTTATACAGCCCAAAATGCTGTTAGCCTTCTTGACAAAGGCCAGAAGAGGGAGTGTTAGTGCCTGTGCGGACTTCTGGGAAGTGCATGGGGTGGAAGGGGATGCTGGGATGCTCTGGAACCACTCCTTCAAAGCCAGTCAGGACTCTGGGGGAGCCTCCTCTCTGAGCAGACTGTCTCCAGGGCAAGAAGCTTACACCTTCCTGGGTCTGACCTCAGAGCATTCAGCATGCCCTTCCACACCATGCACTTTCCGCAGTGAGTCCGCCCAGGCGGGGTCCTGGGGTAGCCAGAGGTCCCTGCACCCCAACTCCGCAGTCAGATGTGACTCTCAGCCAGACTGTAAAACAGAAGGTTTATTAGATGATGGGAACACAGTTTAAACAGAGCTTGTTGGTACAGAAAACAGAACCCCTCTGTCAGGTCCATCTTGCGGGGTGGGCAGCCCAGAACCAAGTTCTGGGTCTCTCCCCATTTCCACAACCAGCTCCAAACTGATACTCCCTCCTCTGGCCTCTGTGTCTCTTCCGGACAAGGAGGCCACCTGATCTCTTTGTCCCCAACACCTTCAAGTAGCATCTTGCAGGGGAAACTGAGGCACCCACACAGTATTCAGAGAAAATATTAAGAACATTCCCACTTCATCACAACAGGTACAACAAAATATAATACCGTATATTGAAGTAGGCAAGTGCTGCTTCTGACTTTCCACTTTTAATTGACCCTTGTAATCTTGTGGCGCTGACGCGTTGTAGCTTCATTTTATATCGGCTTACAGGGTGGGAGCGGGGGGGCACCAACATTTTGGGCCCCATCAAAAATTATACAAACCTGCCGCCTATGTCAGCCGGTCCTTAGTTTCTGCTTGGTAAAGGCAAGTCAGTGGGGTCCATCCATCAGAAAAAGAGTCCCAGGCCTTCTTGCTGGGCGCCAGGGTCCAAAAGCAGTGCATTCCCTCCTGGAAAGGGCTGTGTTTCGAATGTCCGTCCAGTGCGCGTTGAAGGGAAGGATCTGCGTGCCTGGGAAGCTGCGTCCCTCCAGAGGCGCTTGAGAAGCCAAAGGGGCCGTGGGTGATTTTGTGATGAGGTGAGTCTGAAGTGTGGAAGGGGGAGGGTGTCTGTCACGGAGTGTAGGGGAGTCAGGCCCAGCACCCCTGGGCTCCCTGCCGATTCACAAGGACTCTCAGCCAGCCAGTAAAACAGAAGGTTTATTTAGACGACAGGAACACAGTCCAACACAGGTCTTGCAGGCACAGATAACAGGATCCCCCCTGTTAGGTCCATCTTGGGGCCCCGGAGCGCCACAACCCCCCTTGGGGATCAGAGCCCTCTCTCTCTGCCTCCCCTCTTTTCCCTAGCCAGCTCCAGTCTGCCCAACCCCCTCCGGCCCCTCCTCTCTGCCCAGCTTCTTTCCCGGGCCAGGAGGTCACCTGACCCCTTTGTCTCCAATACCTTTAGATGCACCTTTGCAGGGGAGGTGCTTGGGCCATCAGTTGCTAGGAGACAGAGTGTCAGGCATTCGGTTGCACCGGCCTTCTGCTTTGCTAGATACTTAGAGGCCTGCACCCAGCATTCCCAGCCCCCAGTACGAACAGTCCCACTTCGTAACACCTCTCCCTCCTTCGAGACCGAACTGAGCGGGGTCACTCCAGCCAGTGACCTGGGGAAGTTCGAACCCACCTACATTCCCATGGGTGCCCCAGGGTCCCCCCCCGTTCTGGGGGAAGAGTTACCCCAGGTCATTCCAGTTTCCTGCCCCCCTGTAGGTCGGGGGGACTCGAGGGCACTTGCAGGTTGCAGGGGGGAAGCCTTATGCCGCCCGTGCCCTTTCCCCACCCCAGTACCCCTGGGGTGCCCGCTGGGCTGGGGCCTTCTCCCCATGTTCCAGTCTGGGGGGCTGTGATTCGGGCTCTCTCGGTTCAGAGCACCCCTTTTGACCCTGGCCCCCCTCTGGACAGGCTCCTCGGGGTGGGGCAAGGGTCTTAAAGCCATCTTCCCCCTGTCCCGGGCCTTCATAGAATCATAGAATCTCAGGGTTGGAAGGGACCTCAGGAGGTCATCTAGTCCAACCCCCTGCTCAAAGCAGGACCAAACCCAACTAAATCATCCCAGCCAGGGCTTTGTCAAGCCTGACCTTAAAAACCTCTAAGGAAGGAGATTCCACCACCTCCCTAGGTAAACCCATTCCAGTTTTTACCACCCTACTAGTGAAAAAGTTTTTCCTAATATCCAACCTAAACCTCCCCCTCTGCAACTTGAGACCACTACTCCTTGTTCTGTCATCTTCTACCACTGAGGACAGTCTAGATCCATCCTGTTTGGAACCCCCTTTCAGGTAGTTGAAAGCAGCTATCAAATCCCCCCTCATTCTTCTCTTCTGCAGGCTAAACAATCCCAGTTCCCTCAGCCTCTCCTCATAAGTCATGTGTTCCAGCCCCCTAATCATTTTTGTTGCCCTCCGCTGGACTCTCTCCAATTTCTCCACATCCTTCTTGTAGTGTGGGGCCCAAAACTGGACACAGTACGCCAGATGAGGCCTCACCAGTGCTGAATAGAGGGGAATGATCACTTCCCTCGATCTGCTGGAAATGCCCCTACTTATACAACCCAAAATGCCATTAGCCTTCTTGGCAACAAGGGCACACTGTTGACTCATATTCAGCTTTTCGTCCACCGTAACCCCTAGGTCCTTTTCTGCAGAACTGCTACCCAGCCATTCAGTCCCTAGTCTGTAGCAGTGCATGGGATTCTTCCATCCTAAGTGCAGGACTCTGCACTTGTCCTTGTTGAACCTCATCATATTTCTTTTGGCCCAATCCTCTAATTTGTCTAGGTCCCTCTGTATCCTATCCCTACCCTCCAGCGTATCAACCACTCCTCCCAGTTTAGTGTCATCTGCAAACTTGCTAAGGGTGCAGTCCAAATCCTTTCTCCCCCTCTGGCAGAAGTCACAGGAGCAGAAGTGCTGCCGGACATGGGTAAAGACCCCAGGCCAGTAAAAGCTCTGTAGCAGCTTCTGCTGGGTACACCAGGCTCCCTGGTGCCCTGAGGGGGGAATGTCATGGGCCTAGCACAGCAGCTGGTGGCGATACTTCTGGGGTACCACCAGCTGCCTCCTGATCCCCCCGACTCCATTTTCCCTGGGGGAGCCCATTCTCGGTACAGGAACCCCTTCTCCCACAGAAACCTTTTCCGGCCACCTCGTCCCATGGTCTGTCCCACCCCCCCCGCGAGGTTGGCCAGGTCCCCTATCCTCTTGAGTATAGTGGGGAGTATAGTATAGTACAATGGCCCAGACAAACGGGGAGGGACTTGGTCCAGGGGTGGAGGAAGACAGAAAAAGGGACAGGCATGGGATTGGCTTCCTCTATTTTTTCCTTTGCTCAGCATTTTACCTGTGACTGTAATGGGCAGACTTGAGAAATACCCGTGCCCGCCGGCGACGTAGGTGGCCGCCCCGAGAGCGCAGAGCTGAGCATTTTGCACTGGGCTGCTGCCTGCTCGCCCAGCACCTGGCTGTGATCGTATGTGGTTAGTACTCTGCGCCGTGGCCGCAGCAACCTCGGTTCAAATCCGGGTCACGGCATTAATTTTTGGTGGGGAGGGGCTATCCTGCAGCACGCCTCATGGCTCAGTCTGATGGCGTCCGTTTGCAAAGAGAGCCGTCGGCCGGTCCTTAGTTTCTGCTTGGTAAAGGCAAGTCGGTGGGGTCCATCCGTCAGAAAAAGAGTCCCAGGCCTTCTTGCTGGGCGCCAGGGTCCAAAAGCAGCGCATTCCCTCCTGGAAAGGGCTGTGTTTGGAATGTCCATCCAGTGCACGTTGAAGGGAAGGATCTGCGTGCCTGGGAAGCTGCGTCCCTCCAGAGGCACTTGAGTTCAACCTGTGGAACTCCTTGCCAGAGGATGTTGTGAAGGCCAAGACTATAACAGGGTTTAAAAAAAAAAGAACTAAATAAATGAACAGAGGACAGGTCCATCAAGGACTATTAGCCAGGGTGGGCAGGGATGGTGCCTGTAGCCTCTGTTTGCCAGAAGCTGGGAATGGGTGGCAGGGGATGGATCACTTGATGATTCCCTGCTCTGTTCATTCCCTCTGGGGCCCCTGGCACTGGCCGCTGTCAGAAGACAGGAGGATACTGCTCTAGATGGACTTTGTGTCTGACCCAGTCTGGCCGTTCTTATGTCTCCCTTGGCGCAGCAGTGACACCCAGTGGGCAATCAAAGTAATGCACAGAAAGTGTTTCCCTTGGCGCAGCAGTGACACCCAGTGGCCAATCAGGGTAACACACAGAGGATGTTTCCCTTGGAGCAGCAGTGACACCTCTTGGTCATACAGAGTAATGCACAGAAGATGTTTCCCTTAATACAGCAATGACACCCAGTGGCCAGGTGGCGTAATGCACAGCGTGTGTCTGCCTTCTAGGAGCAGTGACACCCATGGACCAGTCACGGTAATGCACAGAGTGTGTTTCCCACCAATCTGGGTAATTCACAGAGGTATGAATCAAGGACAGTAGAACGGTACTTAGCAGCTCATGATTTCGGGACTCACCCGAACCTACATAAAAATCGTTAGACAAGGGACATGGGTTCCAAACAATAGCAAATTAAGAGAGATTGAAAGTCATTTTTTGAGTTTACCATGGGATTTTTTTTAAATCTGTAAATACAGGTTTTATGGTTTTCCTCTCTCTTTAATTTAAAAATAGAATTATTTATTATCCTGTTACAAATAATGTGTTATACTACACCCTTAGAATCTTTGAGGCATAAGTAGACAGTTTAGTTACACTTAAACAGGTCATCTCTGATCTCACTTAAAAGTTGAATATCGTGGGTATATACTGCTGAATGAGAACCTGGCAGAAAAGTTTTGCTGGAAGAGTTAGCAGAGCAAGATTGTTAGTCACAGATCAGTGGGTGGGTTTATGCAAATTATGGACTCTAAGACCGGGGCAGGGCAGGGGGCAGTGCATGACTTTTGCAGCACATGCACCACCTCTGCAACTAACATTTGCTATCTCACTCCATAACACCACACACAGAGCAGTCTTTTACCTCTCAGGGCTTGGCTACACTTGAAAATTGCAGTGCTGGGAGTTACAGCACTGGTCATGCAGCCGTGTAGGGACAGCGCTGGTGTGTGGCCACACTTGCAGCATTTGCAGCGCTGTACTGAGAGGTGCATTGTGGGCAACTATCCCACAGAGCACCTTGTCCCATTTTGGCGCTGTGGGTTGTGGGAAGGGGACGGAAGGGTGCGGGTCATTCCGCTTCCTGTCCCAACGCCCCGTGGTGCATCGCTTCACATCCCAGCATTTACAGTTTTTCCGGCCACGTTTGGCGCCATTGTGAGTCTCTTTCTGTTTTTTACTCTCTGTCTGTGAATCGCGATTTCTGTGGGAAATGGAGCCCGAGCTGCTGAGGACTGTGCTGATGAGTGTCGCCAGCACAACACGTTTGGCAGTTGAGCTATTCCTTCAGCTCCAAAGTTACAGTAAGGAGTCCGACGATGATATCGATATCGAGTCGCCTGCCGCGTGTGACACTACATTGCTTGTGGCATTCACGGAAATGCTCAGCACCATTCAACGCCGCTTTTGGGCTCGGGAAACAAGCACTGAGTGGTGGGATCACATCGTCATGGAAGTATGGGATGACGAGCAGTGGCTGCAGAACTTTCGTATGAGAAAAGCCACTTTCATGGGACTGTGTGCTGAGCTCACCCCCACCCTGCGGCGCAAGGACACAAGATTGAGAGCTGCCCTGATGGTGGAAAAGCGGGTGGCTATTGCAATCTGGAAGCTGGCAACTCCAGACAGCTACCGGTCGGTCGGGAACCAGTTTGGAGTGGGAAAGTCGACCGTTGGAATCCTTTTGATGCAAGTTTGCAGGGCAATTAATCGCATCCTTCTAAGAAGGACCGTGACTCTGGGGAATGTGCAGGACATTGTGGATGGCTTTGCACAAATGGGTTTCCCTAACTGTGGAGGGGCGATAGATGGGACGCATATTCCTATTCTGGAGCCCCCCCGAACTAGCATCAGAGTACGTTAATCAGAAGGGGTATTTCTCTATGGTTCTCCAGGCGCTTGTGGATCACTGTGGGCGTTTCATTGACATTTACACAGGCTGGCCTGGAAAGGTGCATGATGCACGCATCTTTCGGAACAGTGGCCTGTTCCGGAAGATGCAGGCAGGGACTTATTTCCCAGACAGGAAGATCACAGTAAGGGACGTTGAAATGCCCATTGTGATCCTTGGAGACCCCGCTTACCCGTTACTGCCTTGGCTCATGAAACCCTGTACAGGGAAGCTTGACAGGAGCAAGGACCGGTTCAACTACAGGCTGAGCCGGTGCCGAATGACTGTGGAGTGTGCTTTTGGACGTTTAAAAGCCCGCTGGCGGTCCCTGTATGGGAAGCTAGACTTGGGGGAAAGCAGCATCCCCGCGGTTATATCCGCATGCTGTACCCTCCATAATATTTGTGAAGGGAAGGGTGAAATATTCAGTCAGGTATGGACCACTGAGGTTCAAGTCCTGGAGGCTGAATTTGCACAGCCAGAGAGCAGGGCTATTAGAGAGGCCCAGCACAGGGCTACAAGGATTAGGGATGCCTTGAGGGAAGAATTTGAGGCTGAAAGCCAACAGTAATGTTTGCTGCCTTGCATGGGAGTGAAGTGCAGTGGTTACACTGTTAGGATTCTATTATCCCTAACATGATTTCCAGTGACTGTTTCTTTACTGGGATAAGGTATCTTTCACTATCTGCAATAATAAAGACTGTTTTCGAAGCCAAGGTTTATTTTATTGAAAAGAAAAATACTTCATTGACAGACACACAACATTTCAGGAACCTAGGGCAGGGGGGTGGGTTGGTGAACTGTACAGTCACAAGTTTGCATATGTCCTGTCTGCAGTGCTGTGCAATGGCTGCTGCACTTCAGGGTGCATATACTGCATGGTGATGGGGGTTGAGTGCAGAGGGTAAGGGTCGTAGTTCTCAGGGCTGGTTGGTGAACATACAGGTGTTGGAGGCAGCTGGTGGTGGTAAGAACCTGGATGCTGTGGAAGGGGGTTTGGAGCTAACATTGGGGCAGAAAAGAATAAAATTTGGGATGGGGCGGGCTGTGGGGCAGCACGGGACTGCTCTGCCTGCATGGCTACGAGTGCCTGGAGAGAGTCCGCTTGGCGTGCCAGGATGCCTAGCAGCTGGTCTGTGCTTTTCCTCTTTGCCACAGCGTTTCTCCGCCAATGTCTCTGGCGGATCCTGCTGTCCCCTTCTCTCCACTCCTGCAGCTGTTTACTCTCTCAAGCAGAGTGATCAATAACTGTTTTCAGCATGTCTTCCCTGGTTTTTCGAGGCTTTTTCCTCAGATTCTGTAGTCTCTGTGCTGTGGTAGATCTGGGCAGTCCAGCAGTCAAGGTCACTTCTTGAAGGCAAAAATGGCAACATTTAACATGGTAGCATTGTTAATTATCTCATCCAAACAGTAATTCCCACACACTGAAGGAGTTTTCAGTTTTCACTTTAGCATTCTTTTCCCATACCAAATAAGACCACACATAACACAACAGGAGACAGGAAATGGTGAGTAAGGGGTACTGAGATTGCTTCAGGGCTGTGCAGGGGTTTCTGTGCATTGGGGACAGCAAACAGCTGCATGGGGGATCTGCACTAAACAGTCTCCCAACATTTTCCACAGGAGTTACTCCTGGAAGATATCTCCCTGCTGCGGGTCACCAGGGAAGAGCGGGAAGGTCTTCTACAGCAATGCGGATTCCGCCCTGGCCCCTATGCAGCTTGCCTGTGTGCAGCAATGGTCCCCCCACCCATCACGGCACAGTGGCGCGGACGCGTTAGCCTGACTGGGACAAGGACCACAGTGGCTCTCCCTATAAACCTGCGCAGGCACATTGCCCACGCTCTGGCTGAAACTTTTGAGGAGATTACTGCAGCCGATTACCGCGATGTGATAGACTACATCAATGGGCTATTCCACATCTAGGCATGCATGTATGCAGCCCTAACCCCACCTCCTCTCCCGAAACATTTCTACCCTGAAAATAAAAGTTGCTTACCAGTAACTCGCTCCTCTGTTTGTCCTTCAGCAACTGCTGGCTGCTGCGATTGGCTTCCTTCCTCCTGGCTTGAGAAGAGCTCCTGGCTGCATGCCTCCTGGGACTCTGGGGTGTCTTCCCCTATCCCAGTAGCTTCACTCACGGTTTCCACCCCCCCGCCTCCTCCTCCTCCTGCTGCTCCTGTCCCCCCACCCTGCTCAGAAGTGTCCATCGTGGTCCTCGGATTGGCAGTGGGGTCACCCCCAAGTATCGCGTCCATCTCCCTGTAAAAACGGCAGGTCGTGGGGGCAGCGCCGGATCGGCGGTTCCCCTCGCGGGCTTTGTAATAGGCACTCCGCAGCTCCTTTACTTTAACCCTGCATTGCAGCGCGTCCCGATCATGGCCCCTATCCAGCATGGACCTTGATACCTGCTCAAAGATATCATAATTCCTACAGTTGGAGCGCAGCTGGGACTGCACAGCTTCCTCCCCCCAAACACTAATGAGGTCCAGCAACTCGCCATTGCTCCATGCTCGGGCTCGTTTGCCGCGTGGAGGCATGGTCACCTGGAAAGATTAACTGATTGCACTCCACACCTGGCTGCAGCAAACAGGAAGGGGATTTTTAAAATTCCCGGGGCACTTAAGGGGCAGGTCACCTGAGGCCAGAGCAGAAGAGTGCAAACTGATGAGCAGAGTGGCTGAACAGGAATTCTGGGATATCTCCTTATTCCCTGGAGGCCAATTAAAGCACTGGTGTGTGTCCACACCTGATGAGCAGCACTGGATCACCAGCGCTGCATTCCTTATACCCCAACAGGTGCACAGCCCTGGATGTGCCTTGCAAGTGTGGACAAAGAATAATCGCAGTACTGAAAAGCCTCCACCAACACTGCAACTTGCAAGTGTAGCCAAGCCCTCAGAAACAAAATACACCATGAAAAAGATCTAATGGCATAAACTTAGGATAAACAATTACAACACTAACAACAATTTGAAGAACTTCAAAACCACCTCTGTAGTTCCACACCAGCAAGAATATCAACAACCCTAACTCATACAAGAGACCAATAAACAACCAATCCAAACTCCCACTATGTTTTGCCATTAGGAACCCATACCCCTTAATAGTGAGTACTTTTCAGGCCAGGGTGACGCTCTCAGGCCTCAAATGCCAGGTACAGTTTCTCTGTCCTTGATCCAAAATCAACAGGAAAATACACTGGATTACTCCTGGCCTAATAACAAAGAGACTGGGCATCGCACAGCAGCTGAAATGACCATTTGGAAAAGCACTCCCATCATGCAATCCGGGGTGGGTGTAACCATGAAAATGACATCAGCCCCAAAAGGCCTTGACAACTGATCACCAACAGGTGGCAGGGTAGACTTCATACTGACCCTGCTTCAAATAGATTGTGGCAATTAGTGTTTGTCAATAGTACAGACACCATGGGCAGAACTCCAGACTCTGATTGGCGGGTCCTGAACCCAGTGTTAGGACCGTTTGGGTGTTTCAGTGTGTTTTTTTCCCATTTGGAGGCATTTGGAAGTTTTGGAAGGGGAGCCGAAAGAGGAGTCTTTTTCACAAGCAAGTTGGCTTTCTGCACAGGTAGGGCCCTTGGCCGTAAAGCTTAGCTCCGTCAGTGCGTCTGCATGGGGTTCCTCCAGTGCCTCAAGAGCCCGTGCTAAACTCTCGGTGTGGGCGTTTGGCTTGCGCCAGTCAGAGTGCGGTGCCTGCGTTTTCCCAGGGCCGGCTCCCGTGAGGCGCGCATAACTTGGGAGGAAAGGGGTAGAAGAGAAAGCAAGTGAAGCTGACTTTGAGTGGTGGTGCTCCTGGGCGGAGTGGTCCTCCTACTCCTTCCTGTCGGAGGGGTGGGCTTGGGGGGTCTGGCTGTGGGCGGTGGGAGGATGGTGTCCAGGGAAGTCCCAAAGGTCACCCTGCGCCGGCGGAGTGTGAAGCCTCTCCCCTAGGTTGGGGTGCCGAGTATTAAGCCTTCCTCTGTGGCTTGGGCTGGGGAGCGTGATCCGGCGTCGGGTACATTTGGGTGGAGCTGGCGGCCGGCAAGAATTCGGGCCATCAGGTCAACCCCCTGTGGCCAATGGGGGCGAGCCGGCAGGCCTGCGATTTTGGCTTTGCGGGCGGGCAGCTCAAGCCTGGCCTCCTATGAGCCTGGAAGGCAGCCGGCCGGGCTCACCCGTCTCCAAGTTCCTTTCAGGCAGCAGGTGGAGCGAGGTGCCCAGGGAGGGGAGCCGAAGGGGGTGTCATGGAGCTTGGTCCTGCCCGGCACCTGCGCCCAGCAGGGCTCTTGCCCGCTCCCGGCCCACCTGGTTTTGGCCTCTGCCACCCCTAGCAGTCAGTCAAAAGAGCAGAAGCCACCCTCCCCGAGTGGCCAGCATGAGGCTTGAACCCATGACCTTGGCATTATTAGCACCATGCTCTAACTAACTGAGCTAGCTGGCTGACAGCAAGCCTTGCCTTGCCTGACCCTTTTGGAAGGAGTCACTGGCTGGCGCGGGGAACGATGTGGCCTCCATTATCGAATGGATGGATCGAGACACTACTTGCCAAGGTAGGGGAATTAGCTCAAGTGGTAGAGCACTCGCTTTGCATGCGAGAGGCAGCAGGATCAATGCCCGCATTCTACAGCGGCAAGGCAGCCCCAGGACCTTCTTTTAGAAGCCGGCTCAGCTCCTCCAGTGGCCTCCATCCCTCTCCCCGCTTGGCCTCCCAAAAAGCCAGCCCTTGCGGAGCACAAAGCTCTTCCTCCCCGGCCCTTCTCCCCCTTGCGCTGACTGGGAGGCTGGAGACAGCTGGGGGAAGTTAGCTCAAATGGAAAAGCATGGGAGAAGTAGTCAGACCCAGACACACATTCTCCAGCCTGCTCTGCTCTGCTTTGCTCTGCTGGGCTGGGCTCTAGTGGGGGACCTGCACCTTTCTTTCTGAGCTCTCACTGGAGCACAATCCCTTTCCTCCTCCCTCCCTGCTAGTCTACGCCAAGCTCATTGGCCGGAAGGGAGAGCCACTCAAATACAGAATTACTCACATCCCAGGGGTCCATGAAGGGAATGAGGAGATGGGCGGGGTGGCACGCGATACCAGCTCAGCTGAGACCGTGAGACCTCGCAGCCTCCTGATCTCAGGCAGCATGGCAGCCGTGGAGCAGAGCAGAGCACGCAGACAGCTTGGAGACAGCCAAAGCGGGGAAGGGCTGCGTTGGTCTGGAAGAGGGAGTCGGTGGCTGTCTATCCTGGCGGAGGCAGGGTCGTTTTGCTGTATGCTGGGCCGGGGGCCAGGGAGTCTGCTAGAGTTGCTGAGCTGGGCCTGCTCCTGGCTTTGCTTGGGTTAGAGGAAAGTGGTGAAGATAGGAACGGCCCTCCTGGGTGAGACCGATGGTCCAGCTAGGCCACTATCCCGTCTTCTGACAGTAACCGATGCCAGGCGCTTCGGAGGCAATAGCCAGAGCAGGCAATCGTCAAGTGATCTATCCCTGTGTTGTCGTCTGAAGTTTGGTGCTTGTTTCAGGGGCTAACTCTCAGCCCAGACAAACTCCAGGGAGGGAGCGTTGGTGTTTGTGCCGAGGAGCGTGGCTGGGACTCGGACCCCCTTCCCCAGCTCTGGGTAGCACGCCCCCCTCCCCCCCATTTCAGGCTGTGTTCTGCTTAAGGCCACAGAGCCCTTGCCTTTTTTTGCCCGGTGCCTGAGAGTCAGGCCAGCTGCGGGGAATTAGCTCAAGCGGCAGAGCGCTCGCTTTGCATGCGAGAGGTAGTGGGGGGCAATGCCCGCATTCTGCGAGCCTGTCGACTAAGGGCTCCTGATGAGCATGGTGGACGGGAGAGCCGGCCATCTGACTTTTGGCCTTGCTGCCTGTAGCGGTCAGGCTGAAAAATCAAAAGCCATCCTCCCCAGGCCCACAGCCACCCAGGGGCTCCTCTGCACCATCTTGCCTGAGCCGGTGGAAGTGGAGCCTGGAACTGAGCTAATGTGCTGAGGGTTATTTGCACTGTGCGCTTCACATGGAGGTGAAAACACAGGGCACAGATCTTTGAGCACAACCCTTGTCCTGAGGAATGGGGGGGGGGCTGCATAAAGAGAGACCGGCTCTCCCTGGCGGGACTGCAGCGGCTCTTCACAGGGGCAGTGCAACTGCCACTTGGTACCAGTGTTTTGCCGGCCTCCTTTCGTGGGCTGACCTGGCTCCTCTCTCTTTAGGGAGACTGGTGACCCCAAACTTCCCAGAAACCATCATAGCAAGGCCAACCTGAGCACAGACACCTGCTCAGCACTCCGGGGTGCAGCCCTGAACTCCGGCAATCAGCTACGCTCAGCTGCCCACCCAACAAGCGTTACACGCAGGAGCCTTCGTGCCCCGCGTGTTCAGGTTCCTCCCAGCGCCAGCTTTAAACTCCGCTGTTCAGTTCTAAGCTTTGGCCACACGGGGGCAGCCCGGAGCTCAGCCAACGCCTCCCGGTGCTGGTTGCGTTTCCCACTCCTCGTGGCAGGTTCACACACCGCAGGCAGATCTCTGAATCAGAGCCGAACAGTTCCCCAAATCCAGCGCTTTAGCAGCAGCTTTGCTAGGAAAGCGCTGACGTCCCCAAGTAAAGTAAGAGCCAGAGCGCTGTGCCCAGGATCTTCTATCGGGCCCCTCACCGTGGTGTCTGTCAGGCGCAAGGAGAAACCAGGGAAATGTTTTCATGGCGTTTAAGGGCAGAAGGGGCCATTAGCTCAGCTAGTCTGACCCCCGAATAACACAGAATTACACCATGACACGTATTGATCCCACAGACCTTAGACAGATCAAAGCGTTTCAGCCCTCAGGAAGGAGGCTAAACTGGGTACCAGAGGCAGCGAACAAGGGGCCCCCAAGGGCAATGGCAGGGAACTGACGAGGTGAAAATATGCCCAGATGAGCCCAGCAGGCGACCCACCCCCATGCTCCAGAGGTGGGAGTCCCTGTTCCTCCTGCCCTTAAGAATCTCTGGTGGTAAGTGGGTCCCCCCAGTTCCCCAGATAAGAATCCTCCATGTGGTTTCCCTGGCTTCACCTCCAGATAAGAACATTGTGTGGAGGGAGTGGGTTTCCCCTGCCTGACCCCATCTGGGATCTGTGGGTGTCTCTGTTCCCCTTTTCCAGATCCGTGTTGCTTGGGTGCGTCCCTCCCCCCCAAGTCAGAATCCCCAGCGTGTGGGTGCTCCCATCCCGCCCTGCAGGCTCTGTGGGGGGTGTCTGTATAAAAAGAGACCATGTCTCACCCAGGCTATGCTGCAGGGGCTATTCACAGGCGCGATCCCACTACTGATCAGCACAGGAGTTTTGACCTGCTCCATTTCTGTTCTGGGCCGGTTCACCCCTTCTTAGGCAACCTGGGGACCCCAAACTCCCCCAGGATCACCATATTGATGCTGAGCTTAGTGCGGGCACCCGATCGGCACAGCCCCCTGCAACCCAGAACTCCTGAGCTCAAGCGATCCGCCGGCCTCAGCCTCCCAGGAGCTGGGATCACAGGCACCAGCCACAGGGCCCGGCTTTTTTTCACAGCCTGGCAGCTGGAGCTTTTAAACTCTGCTTGTGAGCTCTGTGCCTTGGCCAGACGGGGACAGCCTGGAACCTGGGAAATGCTCCTTCTCCCCCCGCCCCCGTCTCATGTCGAGCTGCAGGTGCTGCTGTCCTCCCAGGTAAGATCCCGGACGTTTCGGTGCCCCCATCCCCCGCCAGGTGTCCGGGTACCTCTGCCCCCCATACAGAATCCTGGGTGTGTGGCGTGTCCGTCCCTCTGCAGAGGATCCCGGAGTTGTGGATGCCCTTGTCCCCCCCTACAAGATCCTGGGTGTGTGGGTGCCACTCTCCCCCCCAGCAGATCTCTGCTGGGTGGGTCCCCAGGGTGTGAGTGCTCCCAGTCCCCGATACAGGCTGGGGGGAGGTATAACTGGCTCTCCCTGTCCTGCCCAGGCGGTGCTAAGCAGCTGTTCACAGGGGCAGCAACCCCACTCTCACCCTGCAGCTTTACCCTGCTCCAGGGGTGACCTGCTTCACCCTCCTTTGGTGGAGGGTGAACTTCCCAGAATCACCTGATTGATGCCGAGCTTAGCACAGACACCAGCTCAGCCTGGCAGGGTGCAGCCCTGAGCCCTGACAATCACCTTCCCTCCGCCTCCTGCTGCACAGCGAGGATCCCACGCGAGAGGCTTCCTGCCCAGTTTGCTCAGGAGCGTCCCAGGCTCCAGCTGTAAACTCTGCTGGTCAGTTCTAACCTTTGGCCACACGGGGGCGGCACTAACGGTCCCATCTAAACGCTGTTTGCGTTCGACCCTTCGGATTCGCAGGATTGTAACCCGCGGGCAGATCTCTGAGTGCAGCCAAATCCCTCCCCAAACTGAACATTGAAGCAGCAGCTCCCATTGGAAAGATCAGGATTTTTGCCATTAAAAACAAGGGAAATATCTGCAAGCGAGAGACTGAAGAAGCTCAATTGATTTCATTGACTCCATGAATGTTCCTCTGTGTCCCCCTAGGAGTCATGCCCCACTTTTTGGGGACCACTGAACCCTACTCGCTAAGCAGGGGCTAGTGATGCCAAAGCCCAGGGAAAGGGAGAACAAGTGCGGGGCCCCTAGCACTGGAACCATGTGAAGGGGCTGCAGGAGAGGGGCAATGGCTGGTGGCACAGGGAGTTAAGGGCAAAGTGGGCACAGGAGGGG
This sequence comes from Mauremys mutica, assembly GCF_020497125.1. Taxonomy (NCBI): domain Eukaryota; kingdom Metazoa; phylum Chordata; order Testudines; family Geoemydidae; genus Mauremys; species Mauremys mutica. The sequence continues at coordinate 534,852 of NW_025423306.1, forward strand.
GCAGGAGTTAGGGGTGAAGGAGGTGCAAGGGTTGGGAGTGCAGGAGCTAGCGGTAAAGGGGGAGTGGGGATCGTCCAGGGGCAATGGGGAAGTGCCAAAGTACAAGCTTTGCCCAGGGCACCATTTCCCCTAATGCTGGTCTGAGCAAACAATTGGAAATGACCCTTCAGTGAGACCAGAACCATCGTGTAGAAAAGCCCCTTTGTTAAGTGGTGGTGGCTGAGGGAGATGGGTTAGAAAGCAACAGGCATTTGTCTGTGGAGGTTTGATTCTTGCCTGCTAGGCAAGGCTGGTGTGTGGTGTCTCCATGGCTGCACTTTCAGTGTCTGATTTGCCACAGGGAGCCAAGTCTAGACATACTCAGAGGCTCTATGCCAGGGTTTCTCAAACTTCCTTTCACTGCAACCCCTTTCTACCAAAAAAACCAACTTACTACCTGACCCTAGAAAGACGCACCAAGCCCCTCTACACTGAGCACAGGCAGAGGAGACAAAGCCTGAGCCCTGCCCCAGTTAGGGGAGGGCAAAACCAGAGCTTGAGGGATTCAGCCCTGGGTGGTGGGGCTCAGACTTTTGGTTTCAGCCCCAGGCACCAACAAGTCTAATGCCAGCCCTGGCGACCCCATTAAAACAGGGTTATGACCCACTTTGGGGTCCTGACACAGTTTGAGAACCACTCCTCTATACTGAGGGGAGAGAGTTTTCCTGTGGGTGCAGTTAATCCACTTCCCAAGAGGTGGCAGCTATGTCAGTGGGAGAAGCTATATCGGTGGGTGTGCAAGCTGTGGTGTTTGCCACATTTAAGAAGTTTAATCAAACCCCATTTTTAAAACCACCTGTGGTCTGGGAATGGCAAAGGACCTCGATGAAGTAGGGTCTGTCCTTCAAAGTGCTGGACATTATGATTCCGTTGTCATGGGGATATTGCTCAGTGTTAAAGTGCTTGACTGCAGTTTAAGTAGTCCTCAGTTCAAACCTGCATGTTCTCTTATAACCCTCTTACTTTTTTTTCAAAAAAAAGGAAAACATTTTCATTTCCATTCTCCATTATGTTCAGGGGCTCCTCTATACAGGAGTGCTTGATATCAATGTAAACACTCAACATTTCGCTGTCCCAAATGCATAAAAACCTAGCAAAGCTGTCCATCAGCTGAAATCAGTTACAATCCTCTAAGTGTCTAGTTTATGTTTTCATCAATTAAACAAAGGGATCATACGAATGTACATTTGCAGATCCCTCTTCTCCAGAAGCTGTGCTATGCAGAAGAAAAAGAGCCACATCCAGCTGCAGTTCAGGAGTCTGATGACCAAAGAGCCACGAAGTGTTCTGAGGGCTGGAGAAAAATGCCTTCCTGGTGTTGGGAGGGGAACAGGAGAAAGGACAAAAGAAGCAAGAGACAAAGAAAAAGGAGGGAGGGATGGAGGAAAAGGTGAAACCAAAAAGACAAACCCTAATGACCCCAGTGATTCTAAGGGACAAAATCCCAGGTACGCAATAAAATTCTGCCTCCTTAAGCTCGTGTTTTCCATGCCTAGAATTCAATGGTCACCAGATGGATCAGACTGAACAGGTTTCAAACCTCGAGGAGGCTCTTACCTTCTAAACAGGGACTTCTGTTTACTAGTAAAATCACTAAAAGCGAAGGAGAAAACTCAAAAGAGGTTCCTCCTGGCGCTCACGTGCCTGAACCCGAATACTCTCTCAGTCCTCAAAGAGAGACCTGGAGAAGGAGACTTGCTGAAGCAAAGCCACAGGGTCTCTGAGGTTTCCCTGGCCCCTCGCCCCTGTCCTGCCTGGCTGATGTCAGCATCTCTCTGTGAGGTCACCACCTCCCCACCACCTTTGACCAATAGTCCTGAGGTCCTGCAAAAGGCCTTTGTGATGTCACTGCCACACCCCTCCCTTGCTGTGCTAATGTCCTGCCCCTGCCCAGGCACTTTGGAGGTTTGAGCTACTCCCTGTGGATCACCCCACTCAAGGAGCGTTTCGTTCTAGGAAGCAAGCCGGCTAGACAGGAAAACATCAGATGCTGCTCCCAATGCTACACTCAGTTTTTCAGAAATTAGTCGACTTTATGGCCAGAAGAGACCATTAGAGCATCTTATTTGACCCCCTGCATATCACAGGCCTCCTGTATGACACAATAGCTACTTTTGGGGCAAACACATTCCAGAAAGGCGTCTAGTCTTCATTAAATGACATCAGGAGATGGAGAATCCACCACATTTCCCTAGAAGATATTTTTTTCTCCAGCCCTCAGAACATTTGGTGGCTCTTTGCTATTGAACGAGCTCAACCTGTTTAGCCTTATCAAAAGAAGATTGAAAAGGTGATTTCACTGAAGTGTTGAAGGGCCTTAATGGAGCAGAGAAAGGCATAACAAGACCCAATGGCTGGAAGGTGAAAAGAGACAAATTCATATTACTACTAAGGCACAAATATTCAACAGCGAGGATGATTCACCACAGGAACAAGCTACCAAGGAAAGTGGTGGATTCTAATTCTAATTCCTTATGAATATTCTGTGTGTTTGTGTCTGCAGGGGAGGAACATGCTATATGCCCAGAGGACTTTATTCCTCCAGCCTGCAAGGACAGAGGGGATGTCAAGGAGTTGCTCCTTCAATCCCCCCCACAGAAAGGCCCTTCTTAGGAAAGGCAAAATCCTGGAGAGAAAGAATAACACTGAACAAGACTCCAGAAAGACAGATTTTTATACTCACAGTGAGAAATTTTTCACCTGACCAGGGACTTGAACCCTGGCCCCTCAGATTAAAAGTCTGATGCTCTGCCAACTGAGCTAGCCAGGGTCACCTACAAAAAGCACAAGTTGGTGCAGAGGTGAAGCTAGTCCAGAAAAAGTGAGACAGCCACAATAGGGGAAACCTGCTGCTCTCTCTCTCTCTTCCCAGCCCTGGCCTGGCTGGGTATTAGCGCTGGTTAAAAAGATGGGAAAATATCAGCATCTACCAGCCTTTCATAGCTGTACAAGACTCATGCACAATACAGAGGTGCCCATCTGTAAGTGCCAAATGGTTGGATTGGCTAAATGCAGCCTGTAGACGTCCAGGGCACTCTGGGAATATACAGCCAAGTGTCCATCACCATCATTATTTCAAAGGGATAATGATAATGGTAGCAAGGTTCACAACTGACTCAGCAGTTGCATACAAAGGTGCACGTTTGGCAGTTACGTTGGCTCAGGTTGACCACCCCGGTCTAGATGTAGAAGTTTACAACATTTAAACTTGAAAGAGGGGCCAATTTCTCCATCATTTCCCACCTTTACATCCAAACACGATGAACGGTAGCAGATAGAGCAAGAGCAGGTTGTCTATGGGACCAAGTATATGCAAGTGTATCCTCGACAGAGGTTTGTTCAACCTGTTCTTAAAAACCTCTGAGGAGAGAGACACCACAGACGCCTTTGGGAGCCTATTCCAGAGCTTAACTGCACTCAGAGTCTGACATTGGTGAAGTAGGAGGCTGAAAAAAACAATGCTGGCTGTCAGAGAACAACAGCCCTCCCTGGTGCTTTAAGCAGTAGGTTCTGGTGTTTTAACAGCCATGGCCTGGGTTCAATTCCCCCTAAAAACCAGAAGTTTTTCAATGAAAATCTCCATTCATTTCACATTTGAAATAGAAAGGAAAAGAGGGCTTCTTGTCCTTATCAACAAGGCAAAGAATGGCTTTTTTCTCAGTAAATACTTTTAAAAGGCGCTGACTCGACCTGAAGATCTCATTTTATTTGTATTTACAATGGAAATGATTCTCTCTAGGATAGACATAAATTCTTCAGCTAGACTCGGATTCCACGGGAATACGAGAAGCGATTTGTGTCTAACACCTGCCTTTTTCCGGACAACAGTGATGTCCAAGTTTTCCATGGACATTTCCCTTCCAGCACCTCAGCCCCCTCCAACAATACAAGAAACTGAAATGCACAGAAAGTTTCTCACCATAGGATTCACTGACCAGGCCGGGGGAAAAGTTTTGCCATTTGAAAATGTTTGAATTCCCTCCAACTTCTCTCATACAAATGCTAAATAGTTGGTGGTGTAATGTTACAGGAGAGGTTGAAATTAGGCTATTTTGTCAGATAGAAGACAGTGATTGTGTCAGGAGTGGGATGTGAATGGAGCCTAGAGCAACAAATGACAGTGTTAGAGGGCTTATTCCGTCACCCTCTCACTTCCCTGGTCCTTCTCGCATGAACAGAGAGCAACAATACCCGAAGTCCAAAGGCACAAACAATTCGATGTTTATTGGGGTGAACGTCCAGCAAGCATGATTCCAGTTTCCTTCCTTAGTGTCCCCTTCTCAGCTCTCACACCACAGAGCCTTGTCTGTGTCCCTGTTTCTGTTCCCATCCCCTGTTCCCATTTCCCCCTGTAGAAAAACATGATCCCAATTCCCCCATCCCCAGTCCCTGGTCCCACCCCACCCCCCGCCTTCCTGATTGACTGCAGACTATATAGTAAAACCTGAGTTTTGCTTAGCTATTCCTTAACCAATCATTTTACTGAAATGTAACTAACCAATCCTAACATGCTGTAACATGGTTATTTAACCAATTATATTCCACCACCTTCATTGGTTTACACCCAACAAAATGAATTATACAGCAGACAGAAACAATCACAGAACCAGACAGAGACCATGCAAATAAACATACAAAACAATACAGAAGGGAGGATTTCACAACTATATCTATCCAGACATAAGGGTTTTCCAGCTGTGTCTATTGATAAGTGAGTTCTTGCCAGACAGGATGCTACCAAACTAAGTTTCCCTTTCTCTAGAGGTGATGGAATATCAGGGCAGGATTGTATTCCTAACAGCCCAATAGCACCTTAGTTCAATGTGACTAGTTGGGAATGTGAGGATGTGACCATACACTTCCCAGCTTATGGCTGCCTTTGCTGCCTAGCCGAAGAACCAGGCCTCAGACTGTCACAGTAAGAGAAGGCCATTACACAGACAGACAGTGATTTTTTATTCTTTCTTTTATATCTTTATAACTAGCTAAGTGATAAAAATACACCTAAATTCTTAAAGTACAGGCCTCTGCAGACTGGCCTGAATATCTGTATCCTGACAGTCCTTGAGGTCAGGCAGCCTCTGGGTAAGGGGGTGGGGACTCAGATCCTTCCACTGGCCAATTCCACCAGGGTCGTGTATAAACCAGGGAAGTTCCCCCCAATAGCCAGACCAGATGCCCCCTGTACACTTGTGCTCTGTCCTCATTGCTTCTCTCTCCCCCTTCCCGCCCCCATCTCTGCTGCTCCCCCTCTGGGCTTTCTCAGCACCCAGCCCCACAGCACTTCCTGGGGGCCAGAGACTGCGTGTTCTAGGCCTCAGCCTGTGGATGTGGCCTCATCTCCTGATTGCTAAGGAAAGGAATCATTCCAGGAAATGGCCACAGCTTCTGGGAATCCGCATGTGGCTGTGAACAGAGTTTGGCTCCTGGCACAACCAGGCAACTTAAAAACCAAGCACCCAGACAGGGGCTTTGAACCCTGGACCCCTCAGATTAAGAGCCTGATGTGCTACCAACTGAGCTACCTGAAAAAAAATCTTCACCCTTCAGCACAAGAGGTGAGCAGGCAGGCAAAAGAGAGGCAAAAAAAAGTCCCAGGAACCCCTCCTCTTTTTCTGCACAGCCACTGCCTGTCAGAAGGATTCCTCCTCCTCCTCAGGGAGACTAAATCTCTGTGCCTAGACAGCCGGTCCATCTGCTGCACCTCAATCCCCCATGCCCGAGCCTCCCTGCCAAAGCCCTGCACCTGGCCCCATACAATTAAGTCTCACGTGTCGCTGGGAACTTAACTTCTTGTGCCCAGAGCGTCTCGACCCCCCTCAGTAGATGACCTGAGAAACACAGTGTCCCGGCTTTTCCAAAGAAGTGTTTAGACCCACTTCATCATGTGGCCTAAAGGATGAGGCATCTCCCTGTGGATCGGATGATTCAGGATTTGAGTCCCCTCATGGTTGTGCTCACTTTGTGCTGCAAGTCCTGCTTTCTTCACAGCTGGAACCTCTTCTTGGTCACTCAAACTCAGTGCTCTGGCTTCAGCTAGAGCCCGGGAAGGAGTTGGGGGTTGGGTGTCACAAAGGCTGGGGCATGAGCCCCAGGTGCTTCCAGTCTCACCTTTGCCCTTCCCTGACTTGCCAAAGAAAATGGGCCAGCTCCACTACCACAAGTGAGCAGCTGGGGTGGGAACCATAAGAGGACACACCAGGGGGGCTGGCCCTGCTTTCCTACCTTCTTCTGATGTTGGGCCACAGAGCATCAGCAGCTTATCTGCAGGTGGCCTGTGGGTGGCCTTCAGTGCGGTTCAGCACAGCATGGAGCAGGCTGGCCCTGTGGCTGTCTGCTGGCCACACATAAGCATGGTCCTCCCCCTCCTCTTGCCCTGGCCTCAGTTGCTTTTAAGCCTTCCCTTGGAGCAGTCAGCACCAGCTGCCTCTGCTCTAGGTGCCCAGAGGAGGAGAGGTGCTGGGCTCCCGCCTGCCCAGCCCATGAAGCCTGGCCCTGCTTCCTTCAAGCACAGAGGCAAGTGCCCAGGGGACTGTCAGTCTCAGGGTCCTGATTTCCCATTGGCCCTTCCCCCTTCTATTGGGACTGGGAACTAGCCAACCAAACCCCCCACTAAGCTTTAGTAAGGGGCCAACAGTCCCTTACATGAGCCGGCCCCATGAGGGTCACTGATGTGCAGAGAAGGAAGCATGAGCTGGTCCCATGGTGTAACAGGCAGCACTCAGGACTCTGAATCCTGCAATCTGAGTTCAAATCTCAGTGGGAACTTGTGGTAAAGCCCTGGAGCTCATACTGCTCCACTTCCCTGTCTCCAGCTGTGCAAGAGCCAGTCTCCCCCCTCCTGCTGGGTGACTCAACCCTCCTAGGGCCAGGTCTTTGGCTGGGATGGCCACAATGGGTTGCGGCTCTAGAACTTGCTACCCGGATGGTTGCTGCTTCACCTGAGGCCCACAAGTTTGGCCCTTGTGCTTCCTGGCACCCACATGGCGCTTGAAGAAAGGAGGGTCAGGGCTGGGATTGATAGTCAGGGCTTGGCAGAAGGGAGGAAGAGCCCCACACACCTTCCCTCCTCCTCTGGGCACCTAGAGCAGAAGCGGCCCAGCTCTGTCTGCTGGACACCTCGGCAGAGTAGGTGAGTTCATGTAAATACAGTCTGGTCCCAAAGCCTCCCACAACCCTGGCTGGTCACTAGCTGTCAGGGCAGAGCTCATTCACACCTTGCTTCCAAATCATCATTTGAAATTCTGAGGTTGGCCAACATTGCGGAAGCCAATGGACCGACATTGTCAGCAAACACAACAGCTGGGTGAGGAATCCTGGCTTTGTCCAGACTTTCCAACCCTATTATACTTTCTCAGGTACAAGTATTTTTCATATGTTGTATCTGCTTTTTAAAGTGTGTGTTATTGTTTTCAATTTCCATTCAGATTTGCAACCAGTGACAACATTGGCAGCGCTGCATGTAACTACCTGACCACTGGGGGGTGTTGGGGAAATTCGGGGGAGGGGTGCACAGCCCCCTGGCTGGGGGGCGTATAGGAAATGCCGGTTTCACTGAATTGAGTCTCCTACTGCAGCACCTCAGTAGGTCACATCAGAGAGGAGCTGCAGTGTCTAGGCAGTGGGATGCCTGTGCCTTTAAGAGCCCAGCCCTGGGAAGCCCATGCTGAGAGGTGCTGCACTGTGGGAGGGGAAACTAGAAAAGCCCCTCTGCCTCCCCCAACCAGTTTTTGCAAACACTGGTAGTATCAGCCCCCCGGGGGTATACTGTTACACCCTCTGCCCCTGCCTGTGCTGGGGTTTAAGCCACTCTGGCAGCGCCTCCCCCTGGGCTGAAAAAAACCCTTTCATTTTTCCGGCTCCTTCCCCCATCCCTGTCTTTGCCCTTCAGCCAACTCTCCTAACTCTGCCTCCAGCTGCTTAACACCCCAACCAGTCAATTTTCACCCCATGCTCAGACATGGCCACCCCCCTCCTCTGTTTTGCCCCCCTTTGCCCCTCTTTATTCCCTGGTAAAAATGTAGGGGGGGGCTGGGTCCCATTCTCAGGGGGGGCAGGGCTCCTGGCACCCTCCCTGCCCAATGCTCAAAGGACCCCACAAGATCTTGCGGATGTTTTGCCGAGTGCTGCAGGGTCACCTGGCAGGGGGGAGTGATACGTGGTTAGGGGGTGATGCAGCCAAGGATGCCTCACCCAAAACTGAGATGCTCAGCCACCTCTGGGGTGACGTTACACAAGTCAGCAAATGATATTTGGAAAAAGGAAATTGCACAGAAAGGACCAATGGCAGCTGCAGACCGGAGGAGAAAAACCAGAAAAAGCAGCGAGACCGGGAATCCACCAGGCCCTGCCCCCTCCCTCACTCTTCCCCACTAACCTACACCTCCCAGAGTTGGGGGGAGAACCCAGGTGTCATGCTCCCCAGCCTTGCCCACTCCCATATTCCATTCAACAGCTGCTCCCCCAATTGCACGACAGCGCCATGGGCAACACCGGGACCTGCCAGTTTGCACACGGACGGGCGATGCCAGTGCGCCCCAGGGTGGGGGAGAGTTGATGCTAAGGGAGAAGCAGGCAGCAGTACAGCCTCCACGAAAGAGAAAGAAGTGCCTAGGGGGCGCCGTGCTTTGCAAGGAGTGAGGGGGTGTTGGCAGGGAATGGGAGGATCTCACCCTCACAGCAGGTGCATCTGTCCTCCCCCGCAATTCCTATCCCAGCCCTACCCCGGCCCAGGCTAACCCCGAGCCCAGCATACCAGGGTTAAATTTGGACTGGATTTCCCCGCTGCTGGGGGAGGGGCATGGGGCTGGGGAGCATGAGCCTCTACTCCCCCTTCCCCCGAACACAGCTGCATGGGAAACTGACCAAAGGAGCCTGCATAGCAATGCTGCCTAGAGGAAATTCTGATCCCGGACACCAGCCAGTGACAGGGACACATTCTTGGCTCTCCTCAGCCTCATCCTTTTTTTCCTTATACAAACCCGGGGTATGTGAGGAGGGTAAACTAAGGGCAGTTGCCTAGTTAACATGTGGAACTCCTTGCCACAGGATGTTGTGAAGGCCATGACTATAACAGGGTTAAAAATAAAAAAGAACTGGCTAAATTAATAGAGGACAGGTCCATCAAGGGCTATTAGCCAGAGTGGACAGGGAATGGTGCCTGTAGCCTCTGTTTGCCAGAAGCTGGGGAATGGGGGCTACAGGGGATGGATCACTTGATGATTCCTGGGTCTGGTCATTCACCTGGGGCACCTGGACATACTGGCCGATGGCAGAATCAGGAGGATACTGGGTGCAGATGGACTTTGCGTCTGGAACCTGTATGGCCGTTCTTACGTCTCCATCTGGCACAGCAGTGACCACCCAGTGGGCAGTCAGAGTAATGCACAGAAGGTGTTTCCCTTGGAGCAGCAGTGGACAACCACGTGGTGATTTCAGGGTAATGCACAGTAGGAGTTTTCCACTTGATACAGCAGTGACACCCATTGGCCAGGTGGCGTAATGCTCAGCGCGTGTCTGCCTTATAGGAGCATGTGACTCCCACGGACCTGTCACGGTATTGAAAAGAGTGTGTTTCCACACCAATCTGGGTTATGCACAGTGCATGTTTCCCATGGTGCAGCAGTGACACCCATGTGACCAGCAGGTGGCATCAGACTCTTCTCGGTTGGGTGGGGGTTGAGGGGGGCTAGAGAAAAAAATTGGAGGGGCTGTGCCCCCCCACCACCTGCCCCACCCTTCACGGGGGGCCATGCCTCCCATGCCTCTGCTCCTTCCCAGTTAAAAGCCAAGCTCATCGCCTCTCCCCCCCCGGCCAGGGGTTAGAGCAATAAAATCTTTATTAAAATAAAGTAGTAAACAGGGTTTACTTTAAATAATCTAAATCTGTCCAAATTTTAGTATTAAATTCAAAGTTCTTAAAGATCCCATCAATAACCAAAACCAACATGAAAAATTGAAACAAAAAACAATGCTTAATTTAAAACCCAAACATTAAGAAAAACTTTGTTTTTAAAAATAAAAACTAACAAATACCATAAATTAATAATTTCAACATTTTATCAAAAAGGTGTGCTACAGCAGGATGATAAAAGAACATAAAATAAACAAGCCTGACCACTAAAACCTCCTATAAAGGAATCAAATCCTTGAATACTGGCCAAATCTGTATAAAATATGCAGAAGTATGTCAAAATTGGTGTTGCAGGTCAGCCATTCGAATCCAGAAAATGTCAATTAAAAGCTCCATTCCAATTAAAAAAAACAAAACAACCCAATAAACCAAAACAGTCACAGCCTGAAACAAACCTACACAGAAGCAAAATTAAACATGTGCCAACATTGGAACAAACGATGTAAATTTCTAATTCTAACTTCTTGTTTCTCCCAGGAGGAAAGTGTTTTGCATCTCAGTAACCAGGCTGTCACTGCAGCTTTCCTTTCACTAAATAAGAAGTGGCAGTATCATAGCCAATGAGGTTAATCCGAGGCGTGATTATTGCTAGTTGAAAACTTTTCCCAATGCCCTCAGTTTTCTCTATGAGAAATTGAAATTGTATCTTTGCACTAATATCCCAAATCTGCAAGTCCATCCTCTCAGAGCAGCCCCACACCCTGAGCCCAGGGAGAATCTCAACTGGTTTGTGCATTTGTAACCCTGGGGCCTGAAGCTGATGAGAGAAAGGGAAGTGAGTGATCTTGGAGGTTTCCGATACCACCTGCTGGGAGCAGAGGGAATTGACTGAACAACATCCTGGCTAATTTTCACCTTGTTCTCTGCCAGCAGGCTCCACTGGAGAGCTCGGGAGTGACTTGACCATGGCAGCACCCTATGTACATTTTGGAGCCATTGGGGTTAAATGTGAGTACTTTTGGGGTTGGGACCCACATGAGAAGGGATGTGCACAAACTGGAGAGAGTCCAGCAGAGGGCAATAAAAATGATTAGGGGACTGGGGCACATGACTTAAGAGGACCTACAGGCCATATCCTGTATGTTAAGCTAAGGCAAAGTTAGCATCTCTATAGTGTGACCTTTTACTCAGAAAGGAAAATTGACCTTTATCTTGTTAATTACAGAGAGAAGTACCCACGCCTGTCTAAGACCTTTACCTAGACCAATCGACAATGGAGAATGGCATAAGGGGTTTTTCAGTGTTGTACCCACTGATAGGGAAAATTTGCCCCACCTGTCCAGCCTAGGTTATTATTTGCTTGCAGCATTTATTGTATTAGGCCCAAAGGCCTATAGTCTAGACAACTGTTATATATAAAGCCAAGGTTTGCATTTCTGCTTTTAATATGTTTATCTGTACAGAGGGCATTCAGGGAAAATGAGGAACCAAAAGAAGGAAATAAGAAAGGAGTGTTCAGCTTGTTTTTAGATTGCTTTATGAATTTTAGCCTGTATAATGTAACCACAAAGAAAGGGTCTTAAGACTGGCAGACCACCAACGAAAACTGCCCAGAAACAATAAAAGGAAACACCATATATGGGAGAAAACTGAAGTAGCTTGCTAATGGTACAATTGATACTCCCAAATAAGGAACTTTTAAGTAAATGCTAATTTGCGGTTTTAACCTTTATAAGCTTGGTAAAATTTGTAACAGGCAGAGGGGAGCTTAACCCTCTCCCTGCATGCATGCTTGTACTATAATAAAAGTGCCTCCGGCTGCCTAATCCAAAATTCAAAGGTGTGGTCGATTTTTCCACAACACCACAGAATTAACATGTACACCACAAGGGAACTTATGTGCATATGTACATGTCATCAACACGCACAAACATACTAGCCTATGAAGTAAGCGTACCCTAACGTTTTGTGGGTAAGGAATGAAATTTGGGCATAGGAGGAAGGATTTCCGGCACTTGTGCCCTATAAAAGAGGTAACCCACCTCGCTAGAGCACATCGCTCTATCATTCTGTCTTACTTCCTCCACTCTCTCTCTATCTAATATCAGTAGGCTGTACTTGTTCTTAAACTTTAAGTTTCAAAGTAACTCGGCTAAGCTCGGTTTCCCTAAGTTTTTATTCTTTGTTTATTAGGATTTGATTTTAAGTTTAACTTATTCAAGTAAACCCAAAGTAACATTAGCTTTTTCTAAGCACTGCATCTTTCACTCAAGAATTGAGAAACCTGAACTGCAAGGCTGGTTCTGTGTCTCTTACCACCAGGTTATCAAGGAAGGGTGTGAGTATATTAACCAAAACTGTGTTGCATATAATGCCATATGTATCTTTTGAATAGCAGTAATGCAACTGTAACTTTATAACTCAATTAAATTAAATAAAATGTAAACTAATAAATTAAATTTTCATCATATTTTCCAAATTAATATTATTAGTACACCCTAAATCAGGCTACATGGGACAGAGAGTTGGAGTGCAGGGGGATGAGAGCACTGGCTCTGCTGAGAGGATGTGAGGCTTTGGGTGGGGTTGGAATGAGAGGTTCAGGGTGCAGTAGAGGGCTCAACGTTAGGGCAGGAATTGGGCTGTGAGGGCTCTGGAACAAGGCCAGGAAAAAGAGAATTGAGGCGGGTCTGTGTCCCAGCTCTGCTAAGGGCCTTGGCTGATTTTCCCAAAGTGCTTCCTTCTGAATCCAGCACATTGGCCCCCCCCCGCCCCCGGTCACTGCCCACCCCGTGTGGGGGCACCAGCACTGTGCCGGGTCGTGATGGGAAATTGTCCAAGCTGGCCCAGGAGAGACGTGTGTGTCTGCTGCCCCCTGCTGGTGGGGCTGAGCCCCGCTGTGTGTGTGGGGCTTTGCAGGATTTTGTATCCTGCAGCAAGTGACACACACACACAGACACATTGATGCACAAAGGGACTCACGCAATCCCAAGAACACTCACACACAACACCCAGAGGGGCATGCTAGCCCAACCCGCAAAGAGAGAAACAATCACACCCCAGCCACACTCACAATCACACACAGACACACACACACCAGAATATTCGCAATTGTGCTCAGAGACACAACCGCACACAGTTCACTCCCACTGCTCCCAACACAAGGACTCCTGCCCACACAGCGTGTGCCGAGGCCTGTGGAACTCACTGCCACTGGACTGCTACCCGTGAGAATGGACCTTTCCAGGAGACCAATAGACATGGCCGTGGCGACAGAGGGGGCTGGCTCCCAGGGTCTGACCGGGGCTGAGACTGGTTCTTACCTAGAGGGGTCTATCCAGCCGGGGCAGCGTGACCCACACACAAACCCACCAGAAGTGCCTTTCTTAGCGGGTCTCCCAGGCCATCCCCCACCCTGCCCCGGTTGGGTAACAAAGGGGCAGTACAGGACTCTGGGCCGTGTCACAACCCGGCCCCAGCCCCTCGCTCCCACATGCTGGCGAGTTGGGTAACTGCCGAGGGATTGCACAAGAGAGAGTCAGAGCCAGGGAGAGAACCCAGGAGTCCTGGCTCCCCCCCGACACACACTCTAACCACTGGACCCACTCCCCTCCCAGGGCTGGAGATAGACCAGGAATTCTGACCACCAGCCCCCCTCCCCCGCTCTGACCACTAGACCCCACATCCCCTTTTAGATTTTAGTCCCCGCTGCCTCTTCTATCCACCCACCCCACCTGTCCATCCCTTTGCTGCAGGTTTTTGGGGTGTCACCCCTGCTCTGCACTCCCCCAGTGCAGCCCAAGGCTTTTCCTCCCCCAGCCACACATCCTCTCCCCCCTCGTGCTGGATCATCTGCTTGGCCCCCTGCCCCCTCTCGGGGCTCTCTGTGCGGCGTGGCTGGGGATTGTGCAATGGCCCAGCACCAGGCAACGCAGAATGTAAACCACAGGTCCTGCCCCACTCACCTGAACTGCTCTCCAGGTGCATCGCAGCCAGTGCCCCGCACCTGGGCCCTCCTGCCCCACAGGGGGTGAGCTGCAGCCGCCGCCACACTCCGCAGAGGGGAGAAGGGTCAGGCCAGCCAGCCCTTGTAAGATGGGGAAATCACCACTG